>NC_091469.1:216666536-216966536 GCF_036971445.1 Narcine bancroftii | reverse complement strand
GCCGACAGTCGTGGCCTATTTCTAGATACCGGTACGGTTGAACAAAAAGCGCAGAGAAGGGCGTTACTTCTTTTCACTGTAGGACCCTCATTTCGGGAAACATTTAAGACACTTTTGAATACTGGAAGAAAGGATGAGTACTGGAAAGCGGTAGATGCATTAAATGCACACTATGTAGTGACACCGAATGCTACATTTCAACGCCATTTGTTTCGGAGAACGAGACAAGAAGATGGCCAGACAATTGCTCAGTACGTGACGAGACTACGCCAGCTTGCTGTTGGATGCAATTACATGCCAGCTGATTTGGACAACCAATTATTGGATCAAGTCATACAGCACTGCAGATCAGATAAACTCAGAAGACGTCTACTGGAAAGAGGGAGTGAGTTGGAACTCACCGATACTTTAACCATTGCTGCTGCATTAGAGGCTGTTGAAGGGCAATTTCATACCATGACCCTGAAAGACAACTCAAGCCAGCAAATTAAGAGGCTCTCACATCGCCATAATCAGCCAAGACATACGTCGACACAGGACGTGGAGTGTTATCGATGTGGAAACCGAGGAAAAGACCCATATTGCCCGGCCAAAGGCAAAGTTTGCAGAAAGTGTGGAGGTAAGGACCACTTTGCAAAGAAGTGCAAAAGCAAGTCCAATGCAGACCAGAAGAGGAAGAGTACAACTTCCAAAGGCAAAGCCTGGGGGAAAGGAAAGTATCCTGGAAAGAAAGATACCATTCGCCAGATAGACGGTGACGATGATGATACCCAGGAGGAACAGAGTTGTTACCAATTTATGTTGAATGAAGTACTTCATGAGAAGGTCCCAGTGATCATTGGTGGAGTGACAGTTCAGGTCATTGTAGACTCAGGCAGTGACAGTAATGTGATTGATCGACATTTATGGGAGAAGTTGAAAAGGAAAAAGATCATCTGTACCTCAAAGAAGTGTTCCAAGAAACTGTATCCATACACAGCAACCAAGCCATTGCAGACCATTGGATGTTTTACTGCAACTGTTGAAGTTGGAGATAAGTACACCAAGCAGAGTTTATGGTCATAGAAGAGAAGGGAGAACCATTGCTGAGTAGAAGCACAGCGCAAGACCTGGCAATACTTCATATTGGAGCTTGTGTCATTTCAATTCAGTCATACGAGGATATGAAGCAAGAATTCCCCGCAGTCTTCCAAGGAGTAGGAAAGCTGAAAGGTCGACAATTGAAGCTAGCGGTAGATGAAACGGTCAAACCTAAGGCACAACCAATGCGCCGAACTCCGTTTGGACTTCGTGGGAAAGTCGAAGCCAAAATTAAAGAATTGATCGAACAAGACATTATTGAACCGGTGGAACATTCGACACAATGGGTCAGTCCCGTAGTGATTGTGCCCAAACCAAAGGGTGACATAAGACTATGTGTTGACATGAGAATGGCCAATGAAGCTATCATTAGAGAATGACACCCAATACCAACAGTGGAGGAAGTACTTCAAGAACTAACTTCCAGCAAGATATTCTCAAAAATTGATCTGAAATGGGGCTATCGTCAATTAGAGCTGGATCCAGGTTCCCGAGATGTGACAACATTTGTGAATCACTGTGGGTTGTATCGTTACAAGAGACTATCATTTGGAATTAATGCAGCTTTGGAGATCTACCAGTATGAAATCCATCGAGTGATTCAAGGCATTCCTGGAGTTGCTGACATTTCTGACGACATCATAGTCCATGCACCAACGAAGGAAGAGCATGACAAACGGTTGAGGCGTGTACTATCTAGACTACAGGAGGCAGGCCTTACCGTGAATGGAAACAAGTGCCAGTTCGGTGTGTCAGAAATGGACTTCATGGGACACAGGCTTACACGGGAAGGACTAAACCCTGCAGAGGCCAAGGTGAAAGCTATTGAAGAGGCACGTGCACCTCAACGCAATGGAGGTGACGAGTTTCCTAGGATTGGTCAATTTTTGTGCAAAGTTCATTCCTAATTTCGCTACAGTGGCAGAACCACTAAGAAAAATAACCAGGAAAGGTGTACCATTTCATTTTGGATCTGAGCAGAAGAAAGCATTCACAGCGCTGAAGCAAAGCCTGACAGATGCAAAAACTCTTGGATATTACGATCCGGCGGCATCAACCAAAGTCATAGCGGATGCCAGCCCGGTTGGTTTAGGAGCCGTGTTGGTCCAGATGCATGATGGAGGACCAAGAATCATTGCCTATGCCAACAGATCGTTATCAGATGTGGAAAAAAGATACTCTCAGACAGAGAAAGAAGCACTCAGACTTGTATGGGCCAGTGAGAGGTTCCATGCATATTTATACGGCATTGAATTTGAACTCATCACAGATCATAAGCTATTAGAGGTGATCTATGCACCTAGATCCAAACCATGTGCCAGAATAGAGAGATGGGTACTCAGACTACAACCCTACAAATATAAAGTAATCCACATTGCAGGGAAAGCAAACATTGCAGATCCGCTGTCCAGATTGGTGAAGGTTGGTGGTCCACATTCCAAGTCAGAATTGGGAACAGACACAGAGAGCTTTGTACGCTTCGTAGCTATTCAGGCGACACCGAAAGCTGTGACTACGAAGGAAGTCAAGAGAGAATCTGAACATGATCCAGAACTCATGGAAGTAAGAGAATGCATACAGAGTGGACAATGGGACAAGTGTCCTCACAAGGCTTACATTCCCATAAGAGACGAACTTTGTTGCATCGGACAGTGTGTATTGAGAGGTTGCAGATTGGTGATACCGCAAAGATTGAGACCGAAAATCATATCCTTAGCGCATGAAGGACACCTAGGCATTGTTGGTACCAAGCAAAACCTCAGGACCAAGGTATGGTGGCCAGGTTGTGATAAAGACGCAGAGAAATTTGTTAAAACTTGTCACGGATGTCAAATCACAAGTAGGAGTAATCCGCCAGAAC
Source organism: Narcine bancroftii (assembly GCF_036971445.1). NCBI lineage: Eukaryota > Metazoa > Chordata > Chondrichthyes > Torpediniformes > Narcinidae > Narcine > Narcine bancroftii. Next base: position 216,963,595 of record NC_091469.1, on the reverse strand, counting down.
CGATGCGGAGTACGCAACTTCCGACAGGACCATGGATCGACGTAGCTGTTGATTTTCTTGGACCTTTACCGATGGGTGAATCAATTATGGTAGTAATAGATTACTAGAGCAGATACTATGAGTACGTGGTGTTGAAGTCCACAACCACTGAAAAAACAATACAAGCGTTAGCAGAGATATTCTCAAGATATGGATTACCTGTTACATTATACTCTGACAATGGTCCACAATTCATTTCAGAGACATTTTCAGAATACATGAGGACCACAGGTATCCACCATCATAAAGTAACTCCGAAATGGCCGCAAGCCAATGGAGAAGTAGAGACAAAATCAGTCCATTGAAAAACGATTGAGGATTGCACACGCAGAAGGACAAAATTGGCGAGAAGCATTGCTATCTTATGTGGCTGTCTATCGAGCAACGCCTCATGCAACCACTGGAAAAAGTCCTGCAGAAGCATTTTTTAGGAGAAAAATCCGCACAAAAATGCCAGAAATAAAGGAAATCCGAGACGACCAGGAGATGAGGGACCACGATGCTGAAAAGAAAGGTGCAGCAAAGCTGTACACAGATTCGAAACGTGGAGCCAAGTACTCAGACATCATGCCAGGAGATAATGTTCTAGTGAGGCATGAAACTGGTGGTAAGCTAAACACACCTTATTACCATCAACCCTATACTGTCGTATCCAGAAGTGGCTGTTTGCTGACAGTCAAGTCTCCGACTGGAGTCCTGTATAAGAGAAATGTATCAAGTGTAAAAAGGTACCAGTCCAGAGATACATCGAGCGAAAAAGTTGAAAGGCCAATACGAGATGCTGAAACTGAGAGACCTGATGATGTTCCAGAGGCAGTTACCAGCACTCCTGATGAAGTGACTAGAGCGCCAGAAACACCCGAAGCCATGGCTAGCAGTATTTCCGACGCCGAGAGTGAACAACCGAGAAGCGACGACAATATCGCAGGCAGGCCGAAACGAAACTGGAAAGTGCCCAAACGATACGAAGACTTTGTGCCATAGTTTTAATGAGAACTTTTGGACAGTGTTTAATCTTATATCATAAAGTGCATGTCTGAGTGCTGTAGGAAGTAAACTTTATGTAGTTGAGTTATAGTATTACCATCAGTTACGATGTTTGTATGTTTCCGAGGGATATTGGTAAGTGAAGGTAAAGTTTATTTCTGATTAAAGGAGGGATGTCATGATAATGAATATGTATGAGATGTACCGGAAGTCACGTGGTATGAGAGAGAGATAAGAACACAAGCAGGAGAACAAAGGAAACCGGAGAATAAAAAGACACTAAGAAGTTTACCTGATAAACTTTTGTTTAATGTTTCATTAACTTCACATTTCGGGCCACAAATGTGACAGGCCTCAGCGCTGCCAGGCATGCGTGGTGCGTCAAGCGTACGTGAATTATTAGACATCGTTGGGGAAGTCAGTCAACAATGCTCTGAGTATACTGGGTCTGGTTCTGCAGGAGTGCAGACCAGAAGTTACAAGAACAACTGAATTAAAAGAACAACAGTTTAAAGCCTTGTCTCAAACTGAACAAACAGGAGAAGAAATACTGACTGCTGCTGAAGGGAAAGAAGGTCGGCCTCGTGGTGAAACTAGTGATACTACTTTTGATGCTGTTTTTACAATTTTGAAATTGATAGATCATCAAATGGGTAACATGTCAACACAAATGTCTACTTCGATTGGTCATGGATTTATGAATATGACTGAAAAAATGAATAGTATTTGTGAAGAAGTTTCTGTTAAGAAAGATATCTCTGTTGTCAAAGCTTATGTTAATAGCTGCTTGATTAGAGTGAATATAGTTCAAGATAATTTTTAAAAGATAGAAGGTGCCTTTCAAGTTTGTAAAGAACAAGTGGTCTGAAATAAAGAAAATATAGAAAAATTGGAAGATTCTTTTGTCGGATGGGAAATTCAGAAGAAGGACTTGTTAAAGAAAATAGACTCTTTGGAAAATCAAAGTTGCTGGAATAATGTTAAAATAGTGAGATCTCTGAAGGAATTGAAGGTCTGGATCCAATAATTTTTTTTTAAATGGATCCCCGAAGCATTAGGATTGACATTTTTTCCAGAAGGTTTGGAATTAGATAGAGCACATAGGGTTCTACAAAGGAAACCTTACTTGGGTCAACCTCCAAGAGCAGTTTTGATTCATTGTCTATGCTACCAAGATAGGGAAAGTATATTGAATGTTGCAGTTCAAGATGCACGTAGATATCAATCCTCATTGATGGTACAAGGAGGGAGTCTCCAGGTGGCGCTCATGGAGTGAACACGTTTTGGTTTTTGCTCCATAAAATATACTATTTTTAACCTGTATCCACCTTTGAACTGCAGAAGTCAGAAAGATGTTTATTATTCCTCTAATTATACTTGAGTCTGAAAATTTTGAAGAAATGACTGAAGGAAAAGCTACACGAGCTAAAACCCAGGCAGAAGAAGGTGACGGCCGAGAGAAGAAACAACCAGACATTAAACTAAGTGAGATGACCTTCACTGACTTTTTAAAATTCTTTCGTGATGAATTCAAAGATGTTTGTCGCAAAAAAGACCTAGCTGAACTTCGTACAGCTTTAATTGCCTCAGAAGCTGAAACCAAAAAACAACATACCTTAATTGCAGCTCTTCAAACTGAAGTTCAACAAAAAGAGATTAGACTGACTGAGGTCGAACAGACACTTTCCAAAGCAATTAAAAAGCTAGAAGCGCTTCAGCTGAAAAGCATCGATTCAGAGAACCGTTCCAGAAGACAAAATATTCGTTTGGTTGGAATTCCTGAAGGCATTGAGAAAGGAGATCTCCTGAAGTTTTTTGCCGAGCTTTTAAAAGAAGCATACCCATCCGAATTCCCTGCTGACCCACCGCTACTCGATAGAGTACATCGTATCTGGAACCGAAATGCTGAAGCTTCCAAACCCAGAGTGGTGATGGTCCGTATGCATTACATGAGTACAAAGGATAGATTGATTCGTACAGCCAGAAGACTTGGAAATGTGACTGTTCGTGGCTTTAGTCTAAGAGCCTATGAAGATTTTAGTCCGGAGGTAGTACGGGCTCGAAGACTGTTTAAAGACCTGATGTCCGAATGTTTTGAGAAGGAACTGAAACCTGCGCTCCTGTATCCTGCGAGGCTCAGGATTTCTCCGCAGAACTAAGCTCGTCAAATATTCGACTCCATGTCTGCAGCACGGAACTACCTGTCGGCTAATTTCCCGTCTAGCGCGATCTCTCAGCCCGAGTGACCGATTAAAAAATGCGGTAGATATCGGTCTTTTTCAGGTTAATAGTCGGATTCTGATTTCTGACCATTCGAAAAGTAATAGATCATTATAGCTCTAATTATCCTGTTCATCTTTAACACATTTTTATATATTTTCTTTCTCCTCTGTGAGAATTTTTTTTAAATATATAAGTGTATGTTTAATTTTATATTAGTCTATACTAATAATATGATTATATTCTTTACTATTTTATTTCTGAGTTACTGAAAATGGCGATTTTTTATTTTTTGTTTATTAAAACTTTTCATGGTTTTTTTATTACATTCGCCATTTTCTCTTTGTCTTTCTTCATAAAGTAATTTTAAAATGATTTAACTCTTTATGACTTTGTTTTATCAGCAAGTACTACACAATTACGATTTTTCATTTATTTCTTTTTAAATATTTTTCTTTCAATATTTTGCATTTGATTTTAGCTTGAGTTATCCTTTTTATAAGTTTAGGTGGTGGATCTTATCTTAATATTGGGAGCTGCCGTCTAAAGACATGGGGGTAGGTTTAGTATTATCTCTTTTTTTTCTGATCACTCTCTGGTCAGATGGGGGGCTTTGTGGGTGCGGGGTGGGTTTTGTTTTTCTTTCAGGGGTTTTTATGTTTCATTTTCTTTCGTTTTTTCTTGATTTTTCTTTTAGAACTACAGAAATGGCTGACACGTCGTCATTTCCGGTCCTTCCTTATATCTTAATTCTTCTTCCGGGCGCATGCATCCCTGCTTTGGTTAACCCTTTATATACTGGAGGGTTGACCTAAGTAATGGATCAAAACATTAATTTTGTCTCTTGGAATGCTAATGGTCTAAACAACATGTTTAAAAGGAGGAAGGTCTTTAAATTATTCCAGAGACTGAAAGCACAGATTATTTTTTTTACAGGAGACTCATGTGAGGAAGGAGGATAATCTGCATTTTTTTAAATCTTGGAAAGGCCCACAATTTCATGCCAACTCATGCTCTAAGATTCGATGTGTATCTATTTTTATTGATCCCTCTATTACATTTGTTCAACATGACATCACTGTAGACCCTAACGGCAGATTTTTATTGGTTACTGGGTTATTATTCAATATTAAGGTTGTCATGGTTAATGTTTATGCCCCGAATGTAGATCACCCTGAGTTTTTTAGATCTTTGTTTACTATTTTACCCAATCTAAATGAATATCATTTAATAATGGGTGGGGATTCTAACTGTTGTCTTATTCCCCTGCTAGATAGGTCGAAAGCTTCACAGCTCCTACCGAATAAATCGGTGTGAAGAATTTAATTCTGCTGAGGAAGAGCTTTGGCGGAAGGGTTATAAATTTTCTTTTAGATACCCTGCAGTTTTGAAGATCTTATATGGGTATTTCCAATCACAGTTCTTTGAGAGAGATCACGATGCTGTAATTTTTGCCAATTCTTTGCTAGACAGGGCTACTGAAAGGCATTCTTCACCTAAAAGGAAGATATCTGATGAGAAGGATGGAAATGGGAATGGGAAGGCATCTCTGACTAACATGTCAAAATGTTTGATTGATATTGATGATCTAGAGCAAGTTTTGGATCTGAAATCATAAGGGTTGTGAGCTGATTAAGACTTATAATTTTGTAAGTCCGGTTGGGGGTGATGGAGCTTGCTGAAGATTTCGGAAGTTTTCCGCCACTAGTGGGAGGGATTTTATTTCTTTCCACACCCAGTTAAGTGGGGAGTTACTACCTTTGTAGTATTTATACAAAACAAATACTTTTTTCTAGTGCTAATTTTACTTTGTTAAAGAGGGGTTGATTGATTCTTTAAATTATATTATATTTCAAGGGGAGCTTTAAATTTTATTATTGGAGAAGGGCAGGGGTCTTTTTTTGTTGTGAATGGAAGGAATAGAAAAAGGGGATTCTGAATTTGTTTTTACTTTATTTTGATAATAATGTCCAACCAGAATTTTGAAACGTTTAATGTGCAGGGTTTAAATAACCCAATTAAATGAAAATGAGTTTTACTTTATATAAAAAAGATGAAAATTGATATTGCTTTTCTACAGGAAACTAATTTAACTGAAAGAGAACATTTGAAATTAAAGAGAGATTGGGCCGGTCATGTATTTTCATCTTCTTTTAATTCGAAAATGAGAGGAGTGGCGATTCTGATCCATAAGAAGATAGCATTTGAATTTTAATCTTCGGTGGAATCTGCTGGGGGAATTTTAATGATTAATTGTAACCTTTACGCGGAAGCATGGTCTTTGCTGAATGTGTACGCTCCTTATGTTGATGAGGAACAATTTATGTCTGAAGCTTTTCTAACTTTAAGTCAAGCTGAAGAAAATATTTTGATTGGGGGAGATTTTAATTGTGTATTAGATCCATTATTAGATAAATCACCAAAAATTGTGAACAAATTACAGTCAGCCGTTAAATTGATATTGCTTATGAAAGATTTAAATCGGTTAGAAGTTTGGAGAAGATTAAATCCTACTGAGAAATATTTTTTATTTTACTCTTCACGCCATAATTCTTTTTCATGGATTGACTTTTTTAGAATCTGCACATTTGCAATCATGTTTTATTCAAGCTGAATATAAGAGTAGAATTATTTTTGATAATTTATTGTTATTTATTACTTGTGTTGGACTGGAAGTTAGTTAATCAACTTTTCATTGGAGGTTTAATGCAATGTAACTGAAAAAAAACGGAATTTGTAAAATGTATTAAGCATCAAATTGCTTATTTTTTAGATCTGAATAGGAATAAAGTTCAAAGCAATTATACTCTATGGGATGCTTTGAAGGCATTTTTATGTGGTCAAATTATTAGTTACGCAACAAAGGAAAAGAAGAAGTTTTTGGCAGAGACTTGGTCTTTGGAGAAACAGCTGATTTGGAAAAAGAATTCCAGAGGAATTGTACAGAGGATAATAAGGCAGTTTTGACAAAACAGAAGTTAGGATATAATACATTACAAACATATCAATTTGAACGTCTGATTCAAAGATCTAAACAGCACTATTATGAGTTAGGGATAGAGCCCATAAAGTTTTGGCCTGGCAATTGAAAACAGAACAGATATCAAGAACTATTAATGCTGTGAGGAAAGATAATTCAGTTACTTTTAAACCTCAGGAGATCAATGACCAATTTTTTTATCATTTTATCAGAAATTATGTACTTCTGAGGGAGTTTGAGATGACAGATTGATTGAATCTTTTTTGTCAGAATTAAATTTGCCAATATTAGGGGAAGATGATGTGAGGAAATTAGATTCTCCTTTTTCAGATTTAGAAATAAAGGATGTTATTCAACAAATGCCTAATGGGAAATCTCCAGGAGATGATGGGTTTACTGTTGATTTTATAAAGCATTTTATGATGACCTGTCGTCTTTGTTTATGGACATTCTTCATCAGGTAACTCAAGAACAAGCCCTACCAGACTTGGGTTAAGTGCAGTAATAACAGTTATACCACAAAAAGACAGTGTTTCTTTGAAAGTGGCTTCATATCGACCAATTTCTTTATTGAATGTCGATTATAAAATAATAGTGAAATTATTGGCCAATAGACTTGCAAAGTATTTACCACAAATGGTACATGCTGATCAGGCTGGTTTTTTAAAAAATAGGTATGCCTCTGACAATATACTTAGAGCGATTTCATTGATTAATGCTTCACGACAGCAACCTGACCTATCAATGGTTGTTGGACTAGATGATGAGAAAGATTTTGATAGGGTCAAATGGAATTTTTTATTTAAAGTGTTAGAGAAATATAAGTTTGGACCCTTTTTTATTGGTTTGGTGAAGGCATTATATAAAATCCTGTAGCTAGGGTGAAGACAAATGGTCAAACCTCTTCTTTCTTTAAATTATCATGTTCTACTCATCAAGGTTTCCCTTTGTCACCAGCTCTATTTGTGTTGGTAATTGTACCTTTAGCTCAGGCTATTTGACAGAATGAGAATATTAGAGTATAAAGTTAGCAGATGAGGAATATAAGATCAATTTATTTGTGGATGATGTTTTGATATATTTAACTAATCCAGAACGATCTTTAACTTACTTGCAAGAATGTTTGGAATGATATGGTAAATTATCAGGTTATAAAGTGAATTGGAATAAAAGTGAACTACTACCAATTTCTGAAGGAAACTACGACCAGTGTAGACAAATTACTAAACTTCGATGGACTGATAAAATTAAGTATTTAGGGATAATGATTGAGGTTAAGATTCAATCATTGTATAACTTAAATTATGTACCGTTATTGAGAAAGATTAGAGCTGATTTGATTAAATGGAAGGATTTACATTTGTCTTTAATAGGTTGAGTAAACTGTATTAAGATGAATATATTTCCACGAATCTAATATCTTTTTCAATTGATTCCTTGTCCCCTGTCAATATCTTTTTTTCAAGATTTCAATAAAGCAGTTCAAGAATTTTTATGGAAGGAAAAATTAGCAAGAGTAGCGATGCATAAAGTGACTTGGAAGTATGCTTTGGAAGGTTTGCAATGACCTCACTTCCAAAATTATTACGAGGCAGCTCAGTTAAGATTTATTAATTGTATGTTAGATGTTACGTGTCCCCCTCGTTGGGCCAAGGTGGAATTGGCTGTTAGATCGGAATCTTGTCCACATCAATTTATATTTAAATGGAATTCTGTTTTGTTATAAAGATATGGTGTACCAGTCTTGAAGCAGTTATTGGGGATTTGGAATAAAAGGAATTTATTAATAGGTTCCAAGGGTAAAATATCGGTTCAGGCTCCAATATATCAAAATAAGTTAATTCCTTTTACATAGAATAATAGATTTTTAAGAAATTGGAAAAATAAAGGGATAAAATCATTGCAGGATTGCTTTGAAGAGGGTGAATTTTTATCATTTAAACAACTTAGAGAGAAATTTGGAATTTCAGGGAATTCTTTGTTTATTATCAAATTAGAGCATTAGTAAAAGAACATTTTTGAAGAGGATTGAAAATTTCTAAGTTGACGAAATTTCAGACTATGATTTTTCATTTTTTGGATAAGGGTTTTATTTCAGAGATGAATGCCTTGTTTCAAGACACTTTGGAAAAAATAAACTTAGATAAATCTAGGATTAAATGGGAAAGTGATTTAACTTGTGATATTGACCAGACTCACTGGGAGAGGATGTGTTTGGAAGGTGTGAATCAATTGCTTAATGTAAGATACAGTATGATTAATGATAATTTTTTGAATCAATTATATCTAACTCCTGAGAAATTGAGGAAATATTGATTGAGAAATTCAGAGTTGTGTTTTAGATGTGGATTATGTGTTGGAACTTTTTTACACTTGGTCTGGCTTTGTGATAAAGTTAAATCATTTTGGGATAATATTAGGGATTTTCTTCAATATTTGTTTAAAATTCAATTTTTATTTGGATCCCAAAATTTTCTTGCTGTGTGGAATTGTTCTGTTTTTGGACTTGAGGTGAGATAAGTTTCAGATAGCCATTTTGCATTTAGCATTGACAGTGGCACGTAAATGTATTGCAATTTCTTGGAAAGATGAAGTTGAGATAAATGTAAATCGTTGGCATAATGAGTTGAAGTCCTGTATTTATATGGAAAAAATAACTTATAATTTACATGATAATTTTGATTTTTTTTCATGAAGATGTGGTCACCTTATTTGAGATGTATGAACTTAGTAATATCTTACATTGTGATAAATGTTTTTGCTTCCCTTGTGGAGTCTCTTGAGGGAGGTGGGGAAGGGATGGGATAGTTGTAGTTTTACTTTTAATGTTTATGTTATAGATTTTGATTGTTGGGGGGAGGGAGGGATGGGACAGTTCTAGTTTTAGTTTTAATGTTATGGATTTTGTAAAAGTTTTCGTTTGAAAATTTTTAAATTAAGTTTAAAAAAAGACTTAACAATTACAAATTGAACTTCATATCCACTGACATCCTATGAACTACAAAGGGTAAAAAAAAAGTATATGCATGGCAGATACAACAGAATATCCCAGATAAATACTTCTAGCACTGAATGCCCAGTGTGTTTAATTTAATGTTGAAAGAATGAAAGATTATGCCTTATGGGCCCTCAAATCAGGTCTGGCATGAGGTAGAACAATAGTTAGTCCTTGGCCTTTACTCTTCTTTCCCTCCTGGTTTACTATCTCAGTTCCCACATTGCTGATTTGAACTTAACTCTGCCACAGAAATGGGTGTCTAAAATCATTACTGGAAGTTTGCCTGGGGTTAGCAATCAATTTTATCAGACTGGGATTGTATAAACAGGTGAAGAGTAATTTGGCAGACATTTTATATTTCCAGTGAGAAGAGCTGTGAAATGGACAATTGGTGTAACAGATTTCAACAGGGATTTTATTTGAAGGCTGCACCTGTCATTGGAATCAGGTGTCTTAGGCAGTTGGAGTTGAAAAGCTCAGATCAGCAGGAAGCTGATTGGGCAATACAGATCAAGTGATCCAGGGAACTTGTGTCACAGGCTGATATTAATTCACTTCAACTCATCAGTGAAGGGAGTAGGTATTACTGACTGGAGTTCCACATAGTACATGCAGCAGTGAGTAGGAAATTTACAATTTTTTTCCTACATTGGCCTTGTCATCACCCATTGCAGAAACTTTAAAAAATGCATGTTTTTTCCTCAGATATGGGAGGGGGAGCAGTATTGACTGGTTCATTCCTGTTCTCTGTACCCTGTTCCCTGTAATGGTGTTGATTTCCTCCAGTTTTCTCCAACATCATAAGGATGTATATCTTGGTATTTAGCTATGTTACATTGCTACTAGTGTGGATGGATTCTAGAATCAATGGGTATGTGGGAAAATGGGTTACTGGGTAATTAATGGCAAAATGGAATTGATCTGAGTTGGCACTAACTTGTGGAGCTAAATGGTGATTTAAAAAAATCTATATTGTAAGGAAATATGAACAAGATCAAATAAATATAACATCAGGCATTTGGCTCTAAAATATCCTCCTCCTCAATAATAAGGTAAACCTCACAACCTTTCTAAATCTTTCCTTCTCACCTACAATCTATGCAGTCTAGATTTAATGCCCAAGTCTGTGGAAAAGACTGACTATTTACCTTATCTGTAACCCTCATGATTTTATGAGCAGTGAGTTTCTACCCCCCCCCCCCATAGTTGCCTCCTTCCCAAAATGGAGAAAAATCCCAGTCTATCCAGCCTCTCCCTATAATTCAAGCTTCCTAGTCCAAGTTATATTCAAGTGACTCTTTTCTACAACAGTTGTCGCATAATATCCCTGTTCCTGTACTCTATGCCCTAATCAGTGAATGCAAGTTGCCTGGTTAACAAAGCCCCTGATTGCACATCATCCATTTCATGTACCACTACTCTTATCACCTCTTCTGGGCAGAAGAGAGAGAAGAGTTGGTCTGGTGCTCATATTCCACCCCATCAGCCTTCATATTCAACAGATCCTTTTCTGCAATTTCTACTACCTTCAAAGAATTTCTACTATCTTCTGGTCTTTCCCAATTTGCAGGGACTGGTCCCTTCGAGGCTCAGTTCCACTCTTCTGTCCCCACCAACCATCTTTCCGTTTGAAAGTGAAGAAGAACCAACTCCTGTCCTTTCACTTTTTCCCTTCCTACTCTCCTGTGGCCCAAAAACAAGTACTTCTAGCTGACGCAGCGGTACACTTGTCCTTTTTCCATTCTTTTGAACTGCATTCTGTGTTCATCAAGGGGTCTCCTCCACATTGGAGAAAGAAGAGCTCAGGTGACCTGAGCAGCAGCAGTTTGAATTTTAAAAAAGTGAGATGACAGCAGCAAGAAGCTGATTGGAAGAAGAGAGGTCAGGTGATCTGAGGATCTGCTGCAGTTAGAATTTAAAAAAAGGCGAGGCGGCAGCAAGAAGCTGAATTTCACTAAAAGTGAGGACAGGCCATTGTCGAAGTGGTAAAGCTTTGGCGAGAGTAGGTCAAATATGAGGGTTATAATGAGGGTAAGAGAACTGTGTATTACATTAAATTGTTAATAGACGAGGTAGAATATTTGTAGGAATAGTGCTCGGTGGGAAGTGTAGGATATGAGGTCGCTGGGGAAACTCCATCTCCCTGATGCCCACATCTGTGCCAGATGTGCTGAGATATAGCTCCTTGCGGACTGTGTTAAGGAACTGGAGCTGTGGCTTGATGACCAACTGCTCATTAGGGAGGGTGAGGAGATATTAGACAGGAGCTACAGGAAGTTGGTAGAGTGCACCTCTTTGGCTGTTCCCCTCAGTAACCTGTTTATCTCCCGGGATGGTATTGCCGAGGATGGCCTGACACAGGACAAACGTGGTGACCAGGTCTCTAAGAATGAGTTTGGCACCATGATGCAAAAGGTGAAGAGGCATGCAGTTGTGATCAGCGATTCTATAGTGAGTGTTTGGAGCTCAATGAGGGATCAATGGGCAAAATGGCTGTCTTCATTATCTATAATCCTTTTACAGCTGGAATCGCTCTGTGCTTCCCTGCTTGGCACTGGCATTGGTTCTAGCTGTCTGGGTTTATGGATCAGGAAGATGGCCATTTTACCCACTCATCCTGAGTGCTGGAACGGGCCTGAAGCAACTCGAATTGGGCTAGAGCCTCTGATATTGGTCAGGTCAGTGGTGCCCCCTGGCAAGTGGTGCCCCAGTTCTCTGCCCCACCTCTGGATATGCCTCTGGGATCATCACAAGCTGGGTCCAAGTCAACATTGTTTCTTTAAAGGAAAATTATGCCTGACAAACCTACTACAACTTTTTGAGGAGATAACAGGATAGACTGGGAAAAAGCAGTGGATGTTGTGTACTTGGACTTCAGAAGGCCTTCAACAAGGTGTCACATATGAAACTGCGAAACCAGATGAGCGTTCATGGAATTACAGGAAGGATACTTGTGTGGGTAGAGCATTGGCTGATTGGCAGGAAACAGGGAATTAAGGGGATCCTATTCGGGTTGGTTGCCTTGGATACATTAGCAGAATGGGCAAGGAGATGGTCGATGAAATGCAATGATTCACTTTGTTAGGCAGACTATAATTTAGATGGGGAGAAAATTCAAAATTCAGAGGCCAAAAGCTTCTTGGGAGTCCTCATGCAGGATCCCCTAATGGTTAACCTCCAGGATGTGTCAATAGTGAAGAAGGTAAATGCAATATTAGCATTCATTTCTTGAGGAATAGCATATTCCATAGGGCGCAGGTGAGACATTACTTGGAGTACTGTGCTTAGTTTTGGGTGCCTTATTTGAGAAAGGATGTGCTGCCATTGGAGAGGGTTTAGAGAAGATTTATTAGAATGATAACAGGAATGAAAGGGTGAGCATATGAGGAATGATTGTCAGCTCTTGGACTGGATTCATAGGAGTCGTACAGGTTTGGGGGGAGGAGGTGGAGAAATCTCATAGTGGCATTTTGAATGCTGTAAGACCTGGACAGGGTAGAGGTGATACAGTTGTTTCCCATCGTAGGGGAATCTAGGCCACAGTTTCAGGAAAATAGGGCATCAAATTAAAACTGAAGTGCAGAGAAATTTCTTTAGTCAGTGAGTTATGAATCTGACACTTGTTTACTCAGGTGGCAGTGGAAGCAATGTGATTGGATGTGTGTAAGTCAGAAATTGAAAGGTATTTGTATAGTCAGGGCATCATGTGTTTTGGGTAGAATGTCGGGGAGTGGGGCAGAGTGACAAGCATCAGCGCATGATTAAATGGGTCGATTAGTCTACTTCTGCTCTTATATCTTGGGGAGAAACCAAAAATTGTGATTGCTTTGTGGAGCACCTGTTTTCTCCAATCAGAGCTGACTCTTCATCGAGACTCCCTGCTGCAAATGAAGAGGTGAACCTTTCTTTTCAAACTGAGTTCTGTGAGTCTCTCTCTCACTGCACCCCGTCTGCATTCCCTGCAAACCTGGCCTCTCTGCTGTTAGCTTGTGCTGCTGCCCGTGCCCCTTCTTCACTCTTTTTCCCTGCCTTTTTAATCTGGAACCTGTCTGCTTTTAGCTCGTACCTTGTCAAAGGGGTCAGGCCTAAAGCATCGGTTATATGTATATCGTTGGACGATGCAGGACCTCCTGAGATTTTTTAAGCAATTGGTATGAACTTCAATTGCAGCAACTGCTGACTATCCTGTTTCATCTCGCGTCTTCCTGCACTGCATTTCACCTCTGCGACGGTCTTTTGTCACTATCCTTTCTTCCATGTCCTCACACTCCAACTGCTCCCATTGACCAGATTTACATCTTATTCCCATGGTCATCCCAGTTTGACCCTGTCAGAGAAATGATCCCTCACCAAAAGTCTCCAGCCTAACAGCCTTTTCTTGGTCTACTTCCTAGTTTTAAAATCTGGTCTCTGACATGAAAGATTGGCTTTCCTTCCCTTCCTGCAGAAGTGACCATCCTATAGAATCGTTCCAATTCTTTTAAAATATTTGTTCTAACTTGTTTAATATTTCCCTGCATCCCAGTTCCTGAAGTCTGCACAACATACTTGTAAATCTGCTCTACACTCTTTTCACCTTGTTGATGTCTTTCCTGTAGTTATGTGGCCCAATCTGTGCACAATACTCCAAATTTTGCCTCGCCAATGTCTCGTACAACTTCATCATAACATCCCAAGTCTTTTACTCAGTGTTTGGATTTATGAATACCAATATGCCAAAAGCTCTCTTTCTGACCCTATCTACTTGTGATATCACTTTCAAGGACACGGCAGCAATCCTCAAAACACACCACTGGTCATTGCTTGCAGCCAGGAAGGCAATCGTTCACTCATCTACTTAAAAAAAATACACTAAAAACAACTGAGCAGCCTATCCTGATGATCTGTTGAATACTTGAAAACATTGCTCCGCTCTACACTGAAAGATAACAAACACAGCAAGAATTATATTGTCTGGAAAGGAAGAGTTAATTCATAGAATAACACCAGTTATATCCCATGAAAGTCATCAATAAATAGTTTCCATCTTTATTCAAACTTAGCATTGGTTTCTAAAGATGACTTCTGATTTTTTCCAGATTTAAGAAAGACAACACGAGAAAACTATTGATATAATGTAGGAGAATCAGTGTCTTTCCATTTAAGTACAATGGCATTTCCAGCTAATAGTGTAGAAAAAGCTACCACTTGATTATGCAGAAATAGATAAACAACTGAAATCCAAAAAAAGAGCCGTTGAGGGGTCAGGTTGAAATTGAAAAACCAGAATCATTGATTGAGTTGAAAAAAAATATTTCCAGAATTTTTATAACACTGAACATGATCAAAACCTATGAGTTAATGAAGACACTTCATATTGCATCTGTCACAAGTGGAGCTTGTATTAGGAAAAACGCAAGCTAGTTTATCTTTAGACATATAAGCTCTATGATCTTTTTCAGTTGCGTTATAGAATGATCTGCACAAAGTGAAGAAGCATTAACTAGTCTGGTAATTCATACCCATATTTCAGGAGGTAATGTTACTTTCAAAAATTGCTAAGAAGGATGAAAAAGCATGGTGTAAGTCAAAAGCCAAGTAACAGCGATGCTGGAAATCTGTCATAAAAGCAGAAATCACTCAGCATTTCAGTATGCATTTGTAGAGATAAAAACAGAAATAAGATTTCTTTTTCATAATCTTGCATTTAAGGTTGTATGTGGTGATGGCTTGTGCTAAAAGTCAACGATATTTACTTTATTTATTTGTATAATTGTCGAATGTTTTTTGGACAATTTTTTCAGGTTAAAAAAAGAGTGTTTGGGTTCAGGTCGACCTTTACATATGTTGAACTTTAGACTTCAGTAAGATTCAGAATTTTTTTTAGGTGATCTGAATGGGAATATTTGATTATTCCCATCAACTGCTCGCAAAGAGTTCAGATAGGCAGGAAGTTGGGTTCAGGATACGCGATCGGGAGCTTGGATGGGCTGGGGTGAGGATCAGCATTCAGGAGCTTGGATGTGTGGGTGGACAGTTCCAAAAATATGGGTGTTGACTTTTACATGGTACCGATGATTACACTAGTACATATTGTTATGAAACCAGAGGACCATAAAACCCATCAGCAAGAGATATTCACCAAGACAAATGGTTAATTGAACAAAAGTTGCTTTTATTATATTTAAACATGAAAATAGAATCAAATTTTAACTTCTCACTTTCTTTGGCTTGGCTTCGCGGACGAAGATTTATGGAGGGGGTAAAAAGTCCACGTCAGCTGCAGGCTCGTTTGTGGCTGACCAGTCCGATGCGGGACAGGCAGACACGATTGCAGCGGTTGCAAGGGAAAATTGGTTGGTTGGGGTTGGGTGTTGGGTGTTTCCTCCTTTGCCTTTTGTCAGTGAGGTAGGCTCTGCGGTCTTCTTCAAAGGAGGCTGCTGCCCGCCAAACTGTGAGGCGCCAAGATGCACGGTTTGAGGCGTTATCAGCCCACTGGCGGTGGTCAATGTGGCAGGCGCCAAGAGATTTCTTTAGGCAGTCCTTGTACCTTTTCTTTGGTGCACCTCTGTCACGGTGGCCAGTGGAGAGCTCGCCATATAATACGATCTTGGGAAGGCGATGGTCCTCCATTCTGGAGACGTGACCCATCCAGCGCAGCTGGATCTTCAGCAGCGTGGACTCGATGCTGTCGACCTCTGCCATCTCGAGTACCTCGACGTTAGGGGTGTGAGCGCTCCAATGGATGTTGAGGATGGAGCGGAGACAACGCTGGTGGAAGCGTTCTAGGAGCCGTAGGTGGTGCCGGTAGAGGACCCATGATTCGGAGCCGAACAGGAGTGTGGGTATGACAACGGCTCTGTATACGCTTATCTTTGTGAGGTTTTTCAGTTGGTTGTTTTTCCAGACTCTTTTGTGTAGTCTTCCAAAGGCGCTATTTGCCTTGGCGAGTCTGTTGTCTATCTCATTGTCGATCCTTGCATCTGATGAAATGGTGCAGCCGAGATAGGTAAACTGGTTGACCGTTTTGAGTTTTGTGTGCCCGATGGAGATGTGGGGGGGCTGGTAGTCATGGTGGGGAGCTGGCTGATGGAGGACCTCAGTTTTCTTCAGGCTGACTTCCAGGCCAAACATTTTGGCAGTTTCCGCAAAGCAGGACGTCAAGCGCTGAAGAGCTGGCTCTGAATGGGCAACTAAAGCGGCATCATCTGCAAAGAGTAGTTCACGGACAAGTTTCTCTTGTGTCTTGGTGTGAGCTTGCAGGCGCCTCAGATTGAAGAGACTGCCATCCGTGCGGTACCGGATGTAAACAGCGTCTTCATTGTTGGGGTCTTTCATGGCTTGGTTCAGCATCATGCTGAAGAAGATTGAAAAGAGGGTTGGTGCGAGAACACAGCCTTGCTTCACGCCATTGTTAATGGAGAAGGGTTCAGAGAGCTCATTGCTGTATCTGACCCGACCTTGTTGGTTTTCGTGCAGTTGGATAATCATGTTGAGGAACTTTGGGGGACATCCGATGCGCTCTAGTATTTGCCAAAGCCCTTTCCTGCTCACGGTGTCGAAGGCTTTGGTGAGGTCAACAAAGGTGATGTAGAGTCCTTTGTTTTGTTCTCTGCACTTTTCTTGGAGCTGTCTGAGGGCAAAGACCATGTCAGTGGTTCCTCTGTTTGCGCGAAAGCCGCACTGTGATTCTGGGAGAATATTCTCAGCGACACTAGGTATTATTCTATTTAGTAGAATCCTAGCGAAGATTTTGCCTGCAATGGAGAGCAACGTGATTCCCCTGTAGTTTGAGCAGTCTGATTTCTCGCCTTTGTTTTTGTACAGGGTGATGATGGTGGCATCACGAAGATCCTGAGGCAGTTTACCTTGGTCCCAACAAAGCTTGAAAAACTCATGCAGTTTGGCATGCAGAGTTTTGCCGCCAGCCTTCCAGACTTCTGGGGGGATTCCATCCATACCTGCTGCTTTGCCACTTTTCAGTTGTTCGATTGCCTTATATGTCTCATCCAGGGTGGGAACCTCATCCAGCTCTAGCCTTAGGGGCTGTTGAGGGAGCTGGAGCAGGGCGGAATCTTGGACTGAGCGGTTGGTACTGAAAAGAGATTGGAAGTGTTCTGACCATCGGTTGAGGATGGAGATCTTGTCGCTGAGGAGGACTTTGCCGTCTGAGCTGCGCAGCGGGCTTTGGACTTGGGGTGAGGGGCCGTACACAGCCTTTAGAGCCTCGTAGAAACCCCTGAAGTCGCCAATGTCCGCGCTGAGCTGTGTTCGTTTGGCGAGGCTAGTCCACCACTCATTTTGGATCTCCCGGAGTTTGCGCTGAAGATGGCTGCATGCGCGACGGAAGGCTTGTTTCTTCTCTGGACAGGACGGCTTTGTAAGGTGAGCCTGGTGGGCAGCTCGCTTCTTTGCCAGCAGCTCCTGGATTTCCTGGCTGTTTTCGTCAAACCAGTCCTTGTTTTTCCTGGAGGAGAAGCCCAGTACCTCTTCACTGGATTGCAGTATGGTAGTCTTCAACTGATCCCAGAGGGTTTCAGGGGACGGGTCCGTGAGGCGGGTTGCAACGTCGAGCTTTGCTTTGAGGTTTGCCTGGAAGTTTCCTCTCGCTTCGTCTGACTGCATTTTTCCAACATTGAACCTCTTTCTGGGGGCTTTATTGTTCCTGGGCTTTGGCTTGAAGTGAAGGTTGAGCTTGCAGCGAACCAGCCGGTGGTCAGTGTGGCATTCCGCGCTAGGCATGACCCTGGTGTGGAGCACATCTTGTTTGTCACTTTCTCGCACCAGGATGTAGTCCAGGAGGTGCCAGTGTTTGGATCGGGGATGCATCCAGGTGGTCTTAAGGCTGTCCCTCTGCTGAAAAAGGGTGTTTGTAATGACAAGCCGCTGTTCTGCGCAGAGCTCCAACAGGAGGCGCCCATTGTCGTTGCACTTGCCGACGCCATGCTTGCCCAGGATTCCTGGCCAGGTTTCTGAGTCTTTGCCGACACGAGCGTTGAAGTCGCCCAGGATGACAACCTTGTCGGCTGTAGGGGTACGTTGGATGAGGTTGCGCAGGTCGGTGTAGAACTTGTTCTTTTCTGCTGGTTCCGCCTGGAGGGTTGGAGCATAGACACTGATGAGGGTGATGTGACGCTTGTTTTGAAGTGGGAGTCGCATGGACATGATTCGGTCCGAGAGGCCTGTCGGAAGGTTTTCGAGTTTGGAGGCAATGAAGCTCTTGACCATGAAGCCTACACCAGATAGGCATCGTTCATCTGTCAGTCTTGTCTAGCATGGTTCTGATGTTCCAGCATGCTAGCTTGAGTTTGTGAGCATCTTTTGAGGGGGAGGACGTGGAGGGGGAGGACGTTGAGGGGGAGGACGTGGACCTGTCCTCGGGCCTGCGCAAAGGAGCTTTTAGGTGGAGTGCAGTGCGCGCAGTACTGGCCCCACCCTTTACACCCATGGTTCGTGTGCCGTGGCCAAGCAAGCTGGGACGTGGCAGCGAGGTCCTTGGGTCGTAGGTTTTATATCGGAGTGGCCTTCTCCTATGCAGGTTTCTTACCCGGGCTGGAGGGGCCTGCCTCCCCTCCTAGGTCGGTCCATACTGCCCGGACCGGGGCCGAGGCCGCCGCAGTTCACCCTGTGCCTGGACTGGGGCCACCGCCTCCCACTCCCTGCCCGGACCGGGGCCTCCGTCTGCCTCACTCGACCGAGGCCGGGGCCGCCGTCTCCCCCTTGCTCCTGCCCGTATCGGGGCCGCCGCCGTCTACCCTTCGCCCGGACCGGGGCCGGGGCCGCTGCTGCTCTCCCTGTGCCCGGACTGGGGCCGCCGCCTCCCACTCCCTGTCCGGACCGGGGCCTCCGCCTGCCTCACTCGACCGAGGCCGGGGCCGCCGTCTCCCCCTTGCTCCTGCCCGGATCGGGGCCGCCGCCGTCTACCCTTCGCCCGGACCGGGGCCGGGGCCGCTGCTGCTCTCCCTGTGCCCGGACTGGGGCCGCCGCCTCCCACTCCCTGTCCGGACCGGGGCCTCCGCCTGCCTCACTCGACCGAGGCCGGGGCCGCCGTCTCCCCCTTGCTCCTGCCCGGATCGGGGCCGCCGCCGTCTACCCTTCGCCCGGACCGGGGCCGGGGCCGCTGCTGCTCTCCCTGTGCCCGGACTGGGGCCGCCGCCTCCCACTCCCTGTCCGGACCGGGGCCTCCGCCTGCCTCACTCGACCGAGGCCGGGGCCGCCGTCTCCCCCTTGCTCCTGCCCGGATCGGGGCCGCCGCCGTCTACCCTTCGCCCGGACCGGGGCCGGGGCCGCTGCTGCTCTCCCTGTGCCCGGACTGGGGCCGCCGCCTCCCACTCCCTGTCCGGACCGGGGCCTCCGCCTGCCTCACTCGACCGAGGCCGGGGCCGCCGTCTCCCCCTTGCTCCTGCCCGGATCGGGGCCGCCGCCGTCTACCCTTCGCCCGGACCGGGGCCGGGGCCGCTGCTGCTCTCCCTGTGCCCGGACTGGGGCCGCCGCCTCCCACTCCCTGTCCGGACCGGGGCCTCCGCCTGCCTCACTCGACCGAGGCCGGGGCCGCCGTCTCCCCCTTGCTCCTGCCCGGATCGGGGCCGCCGCCGTCTACCCTTCGCCCGGACCGGGGCCGGGGCCGCTGCTGCTCTCCCTGTGCCCGGACTGGGGCCGCCGCCTCCCCCTTGCTATTCTCACTATTGACTTATATAATCCCCTTCTTATTCTAAGCGCAAGTGTATTTAACGTGTGTGTAAGTTTTCTGTTTCACAGTCCAATCTCACTTCTTTCCTTCAAGTTCACTGGTTGCAGGCAATTCTTATAGTGTGCACAGAATTTAAAATTTATAAAGTTCACTCGGCTTTGGTGCATGAAAGGTAAATGATTACCACTCAGGAAGGTTCTTGTTGGTTTTCAGAGAGATTTGTTGTTCCTTTTTAATCAGCCACTTCAATGTCCACTTCAAATGAAATTTTGCCCCTTCAGGGTTTTCCAGATGATAACCTTTTTCTTTCAGGTCACCACAGAGTGCCTTTTTGTTTCTCTTATTCCATGTGAAGCATTAGGCAGCCAGTGCTCTCCTCTTTCATTAACCACAAGGGCTTTGATCAGGCTGAATCAAGCACTTACAATCTGTCCTTTAGAAGCTTGCTCTGTTTCAGTCCCCATTGCTGTTGTTGGCTGAAACACTAGAAATGATCACACTCTCGCGCACACTCACTCGCAAGCACTTTTCCAGACAGCAGTGGCTCTGATATGCTCTTTCATCTGTTGCCTTTTGCAAACATCAATCCATTAGATTCCTCAAAGTTGCTGTGCAAGTTGATAAGTTTAAAAAAAAATATTTTGGTCAATATTGGGGGGGATTGCATTCAAGAGCTGTAAGGTAATATTGGAGTTATATAAAGCACTGGTTACACCACACTTAGAGCATTGTGTACAGTTCTGATCACCTTATTATAGGAATTATGCAAATGTTTGGGATAAGTTGCAGAGCAGATTTACCAGGATGCTGCCTGGATTACAGTCGATGTGCGATGAAGAAAGGTTGAGTGAGCTAAGCCTTATCTCTTTGGAGCAA
Source organism: Narcine bancroftii (assembly GCF_036971445.1). Lineage (NCBI taxonomy): Eukaryota > Metazoa > Chordata > Chondrichthyes > Torpediniformes > Narcinidae > Narcine > Narcine bancroftii. The sequence continues at coordinate 216,942,826 of NC_091469.1, read as the reverse complement.
TATAGAATGAGGGGTGAATTAATTCAGGTGTATAAGTTTTTAAATGAAGAAATGTTTTTATAAACACAACACCATAACAAGCACTTCTTTCTACAAACCTGCACCACCGAAATGTGACCAATTATTCCACGATGCCCAAATGCCTACAGTATGGTAACAGGCCATTTTGCCCAACAAGTTTGTGCTGCCGAATTTACCCCCTAATTACCCCCTAATTACCCCCTAATTACCCCCTAATTACCCCCTAATTAGCCCCTAATTACCCCCTAATTACCCCCTAGCTCCCCCCGCGCTCCCCCCGCGCTCCCCCCGCGCTCCCCCCGCGCTCCCCCCGCGCTCCCCCCGCGCTCCCCCCGCGCTCCCCCCGCGCTCCCCCCGCGCTCCCCCCGCGCTCCCCCCGCGCTCCCCCCGCGCTCCCCCCGCGCTCCCCCCGCGCTCCCCCCGCGCTCCCCCCGCGCTCCCCCCGCGCTCCCCCCGCGCTCCCCCCGCGCTCCCCCCGCGCTCCCCCCGCGCTCCCCCCGCGCTCCCCCCGCGCTCCCCCCGCGCTCCCCCCGCGCTCCCCCCGCGCTCCCCCCGCGCTCCCCCCGCGCTCCCCCCGCGCTCCCCCCGCGCTCCCCCCAATTACCCCGTCAGAGAAATCTGCCCTCACCAAAAGTCACTAGACTAATAGCCTTTTTTTCGTCTACAGACCAGTTTAAAACTGGTCTCTGACATGAAAGGTTGGCTTTCCTTAACTTGCTGCAGAAGTGACCATCCTATAGTATCGTCCCAATGCTTTTAAAATATTTGGAACCCAAGAACATGACAGCACAGATACTGACCTTTCATCATTTCTTGTGTGAGCTTAACTTTTTTCTGTCAAGTCCCACTGAGCTGCACCCAGATCTTTCCCCTCCAAACCTCTGTTTCCATGTATCTGTCCAAATTTTTCTTAAATATCAAAATTGAGCCTGCATTTACCACTTAGCTGGCAGCTCTTTCCACATTCGCACCACTCTCTGCGAGAAGAAATTATCGCTAATGTTCAATATTAGCTTCCCCCTTTCACCCTTAACCCATGTTCACTGATTTTTAATCTTTCCTCACATCAATGGAAAAGCCTGGCTTGTATTTACTCCATCTATACCCTCATAATTTTGTATACGTCTATCAACTCATTCTTCATGCTTCAGGGAATTAAATTCTAACTTGTTTAACCTTTCTCTGCAACCCAGTTCCTGAAGTCTCAGCAACATCCTTGTAAATCTGCTCTGCACTCGTTTCACCTTGTTGATATCTTTCCTGTAGTTATGTGTCCCAATCTGTGCACAATACTCCAAATTTTGCCTCACCAATGTCTCATACAACTTCAACATAACATCGCGTCTCTTGTACTCAGTCTTTGGATTTATGAATACTAATATGCCAAAAGCTCTCTTTCTGACCCTATGTACTTGTGATATCAATTTCAAGGACTTAGCAGCAATCCTCAAAGCACACCACTGGTCATTGCCAGCAGCCAGGAAGGCAATCATTCACTCATCTACTTATAAAAATACACTAAAAAACCTGAGCAGCCTATCCTGAGGATCTGTTGAATAGTTTAAAACATTGCTCCGGTCTACACCGTCAGATAACAAACACAGCAAGAATTGTATTGTCTGGAAAGGAAGATTTAATTCATAGAATAACACCAGTTATATCCAATGAAAGTCGTCAAAAAATGGTTTCCACCTTTCTTCAAACTTAGCAGTGGTTTCTCAAGACGACTTCTGAAGTTTTCCTGATTTATGAAAGACAACACGAGAAAACTATTGATTTAATGTAGGAGAATCAGTGTCTTTCCATTTAAGTAAAATGGCTCTTCCAGCTAATAAAGTAGAAAAAGCTACCACTCGAATATGCAGAAGTAGATAAACAACTAAAATACAAAACAAAGAGCAGTTGAGGGGTCAGGTTGTAATTGAAAAACCAGAATCATTGATTGAGTTGAAAAAAAATATTTCCATAATTTTTATAACACTGAACATGATCAAAACCTATGAGTCAATGAAGCCACTTCAAAACTGCATCTGTCACAAGTGGAGATTGTATTAGGAAAAATGCAAGCTACTTTATCTTTAGACATATAAGCTCTATGAACTATTTTCAGCTGTGTTAAAGAACGATGTGCACAAAGGGAAGAAGTATTAACTAGTCTGGTAATTCTTCCCCATATTTCCCTATATTTCAGGAGGTAATGTTACTTTCAAAAATTGATAAGAAGTATGAAAAAAACATGGTGTAAGTCAAAAGCCAAGTACCAGGGATGCTGGAAATCTGTCATGAAAGCAGAAATCACTCATGATTCTCAGCATATCACTCTGCATTTGTAGAGATAAAATCAGAAATAACATTTCATTCTGATAACCTTGCATTAGAGGTTGTATGTGGTGATGGCTTGTGCTAAAATTCAACGATATTTACTTAATTTATTTGTATAATTGTCAAATCTTTTTTGGACCACTTTTTCAGGTTAAAAAAAGTGGGGTGGGTTCAAGTCGAACTTAACATATGTTGAACTTTGGACCTCAGTAAGATTAAGATTTTTTTTTTGGGAGATCAATAATTGATTATTCCCATCAACTGCTCGCAAAGAGTTCACATATGCACAAAGTTGGATGAGGATCCTCGATCGGGAGCTTGGATGGGCTGGGGTGAGGATCAGCAGTCGGGAGCTTGGATGTGTGGGCGGTCAGGTCCAAAAATATGGGTGTTGACTTTTACATGGTATTCATGATTATACTAGTATATATTGTTTTGAGCCCAGAAGACCCCAAAACCCATCAGAAATAGATTTTAACCAAGAGAAAAGGTTTCTTCAAGAAAAGTTGCTTTTAATTTTATTTAAACATGAAAATAGAATCAAACTTTAACTTCTCACTATTGACTTATTTAATCCCCTTCTAATTCTAAGCGCAATGGTATTTAATGTGTGTGTAAGTTTTTCAAAGTTTTCTGTTTCACAGTCCAATCTCACATCTTTCCTTCAAGTTCCCTGGTTGCAGGCAATTCTTACAGTGTGCAGACAATTTAAATTGTATAAAGTTCAGTCGGCTTTGGTCCTTGAAAGGTAAATGGTTACCACTCAGGAAGGTTCTTGTTGGTTTTCAGAGAGATTTGTTGTTCCTTTTTTTTATCAGCCACTTCAATGGCCACTGCAAATGAAATTTGCCCCTTCAGGCTTTTCCAGATGATAACCTTTTTCCTTCAGGTCACCACAGAGTTCCTTTTAATTTCTTTTATTGCAGGTAAAACATTAGACAGCCAGTGATCTCCTCTTGCATTAACCACAAGGGCTTTGATCAGGGTGAATCAAGCACTTTCAACCTGTCATTTGGAAGCTTGTTCTGTTTCAGTCCGAGCTGCTGTTGTTGGCTGTAACACTAGAAATGATCACACTCTTGGGCTCACTCGCTCGCAAGCACTCTTCCAGACAGCAGTGGCTCCGACATGCTTTTAATTCTGTTGCCTTTTGCAAACAGCAATCCATTAAATTCCTCAAAGTTGCTGTGCAAGTTGAAAACTTGACAAAAAAATGTTTTGGTCATGACAGTGTGAGGAATGCTTTCAAGATCTGCAAGGTAATATTGCATTTATATAAAGCTCTGGTTAAACCCCACTTAGAGCATTGTGTAGAGTTCTGATCACCTTATTATTGGAATGATGCAAATGTTTGGGATAAGGTACATAGCAGATTTACCAGGATGCTGCCTGGAGTACAGTCCATGTGCTATGGAGAAAGGTTGAGTGAGCTAAGGCTTATCACTTTGGAGCAATAGAGAATGAGGGTGACTTAATTGAGGTGAATAAGTTTTTAAATGAAGAAATGTTTTTATAGACACAGCACCATAACAAGCACTTCTGGCTACAAACCTGCACCACCGAAATGTGACCAATTATTCCACTATGCCCAAATGCCTACAGTATGGTAACAGGCCATTTTGCCAAACAAGTTTGTGCTGCTGAATTTTTTCCCTTTTTATGCCCGATTTAGGCCCCGATTTAGGCCCCGATTTAGGCCCCGATTTAGGCCCCGATTTAGGCCCCGATTTAGGCCCCGATTTAGGCCCCGATTTAGGCCCCGATTTAGGCCCCGATTTAGGCCCCGATTTAGGCCCCGATTTAGGCCCCGGTTCCGCCCCGGTTCTGCCCCGGTTCCGCCCCGGTTCCGCCCCAATTTACCCTGTCAGAGAAATCTGCCCGCACCAAAAGTCTCTAGCCTAACTGCTTTTTTTCCGTCTACTTTCCAATTTTAAACCTGGTCTCTGACATGAAAGATTGGCTTTCATTTTCTTGCTGTAGAAGTGACCATCCTATAGAATCGTCCCAATTCTTTTAAAATATTTTGAACCCAAGAACATGACAACACAGATTCTGACCTTTCATCATTTCTTGTGTGAGCTTAACTTTTTTCTGTCAAGTCCCACTGATCTGCACCCAGATCTTTCCCCTCCAAACCTTCGGTGTCCATGTATCTGTCCAAAGTTTTCTTAAATATCAAAATTGAGCCTGTATTTACCACTTAGCTGGCAGCTCATTCCACATTAGCACCACTCTCTGCGAGAAGAAATTATTGCTAATGTTTAATTTAAAATTCCCCCTTTCACCCTTAACGCATGTTCACTGACTTTTAATCTTTCTTCACCTTAATGGAAAAATCCTGGCTTGTATTTACTCCATCTATACCCTCATAATTTTGTATGCCTCTATGAACTCATCCTTCTTGATTCAGGGAATTAAATTCTAAGTTGTTTAACCTTTCCCTGCAACCCAGTTCCTGAATTCTGCGCAACATCCTTGTAAATCTGCTCTGCACTCTTTTCACCTTGTTGATATCTTTCCTGTAGTAATGTGGCCCAATCTGTGCACAATACTCCAAATTTTGCCTCACCAATGTCTCATACAACTTCGACATAACATCCCAACTCTTGTACTCAGTCTTTGGATTTATCAATACCAATATGCCAAACGCTCTCTTTCTGACCCTATCTACTTGTGATATCACTTTCAAGGACTCAGCAGCAATCCTCAAAGCACACCACTGGTCATTGCCAGCAGCCAGGAAGGCAATCATTCACTCATCTACTTAAGAAAATACACTTAAAAACCTGAGCAGCCTACCCTGAGGATCTGTTGAATAGATTAAAACATTGCTCCGGTCTACACCGACAGATAACAAACACAGCAAGAATTGTATTGTCTGGAAAGGAAGAGTTAATTCATAGAATAACACCAGTTATATCCCATGAAAGTCATCAAAAAATGGTTTCCAGCTTTCTTCAAACTTATCAGTGGTTTCTCAAGACGACTTCTGATGTTTTCCAGATTTAAGAAAGACAACACGAGAAAACTATTGATATAATGTAGGAGAATCAGTGTCTTTCCATTTAAGTAAAATGGCTCTTCCAGCTAATAGAGTAGAAAAAGCTACCACTCGATTATGCAGAAGTAGATAAACAACTAAAATCCAAAAAAAAGAGCATTTGAGGGGTCAGGTTGTAATTGAAAGACCAGAATCATTGATTGAGTTGAAAAAAAATATTTCCATAATTTTTATAACACTGAACATGATCAAAACCAATGAGTCAATGAAACCACTTCAATATTGCATCTGTCACAAGTGGAGATTGTATTAGGAAAAATGCAAGCTAGTTTATCTTTAGACATAGAAGCTCTATGAACTAGTTTCAGCTGTGTTAAAGAATGATGTGCACAAAGTGAAGAAGTATTAACTAGTCTGGTAATTCTTCCCCATGTTTCAGGAGGTAATGTTACTTTCAAAAATTGATAAGAACTATGAAAAAAACATGGTGTAAGTCAAAAGCCAAGTACCAGGGATGCTGGAAATCTGTCATAAAAGAAGAAATCACTCATGATTCACAGCAAGTCAGTCTGCATTTTTAGAGATAAAAACAGAAATAATATTTCATTTTGATAACCTTGCATTAGAGGTTGTATGTGGTGATGGCTTGTGTAAAACTCAACGATATTTACTTTATTTATTTGTATAATTGTCGAATGTTTTTGGACCACTTTTTCCGGTTAAAAAAAGTGGGGGTGGGTTCAGGTCGAACTTTACATATGTTGAAGTTTGGACCTCAGTAAGATTAAGATTTTTTTTACGAGATCAGAATGGTAATAATTGATTATTCCCATCAACTGCTCGCAAAGAGTTCAGATAGGCAGGAAGTTGGTATGAAGATCCTCGATCGGGAGTTGGATGGGCTGGGGTGAGGATCAGCAGTCGGGAGCTTGGATGTGTGGGCGGTCAGGTCCAAAAATATGGGTGTTGACTTTTACATGGTATCGATGATTACACTAGTACATATTGTTATGAGCCCAGAGGACCCCAAAACCCATCAGCAATAGATGTTCACCAATACAAAAGGTTTCTTCAATAAAAGTTGCTTTTAATTATATTTAAACATGAAAATAGAATCAAACTTTAACTTCTCACTATGGACTTATTTAATCCCCTTCTAATTCTAAGCGCAAGTGTATTTAATGTGTGTGTTAGTATTTCAAAGTTTTTTGTTTCACAGTCCAATCTCACTTCTTTCCTTCAAGTTACCTGGTTGCAGGCAATACTTAGTGTGCACAGAATTTAAAATGTATAAACTTCATTCGGCTTTGGTGCTTTAAAGGTAAATGATTACCACTCAGGAAGGTTCTTGTTGGTTTTCAGAGAGATTTGTTGTTCCTTTTTAATCAGCCCCTTAAATGTCCACTTCAAATGAAATTTGCCCCTTCAGGGTTTTCCAGATGATAACCTTTTTCCTTCAGGTCACCACAGAGTTCCTTTTAATTTCTCTTATTCCAGGTAAAACATTTGACAGCCAGTGCTCTCCTCTTGCATTAACCACAAGGGCTTTGATCAGGCTGAATCAAGCACTTACAACCTGTCATTTGGAAGCTTGATCTGTTTCAGTCCGAGCTGCTATTGTTGGCTGTAACACTAGAAATGCTCACACTCTTGCGGTCACTCATTCGCAAGCACTCTTCCAGACAGCAGTGGCTCCGGCATGCTTTTTCATCTGTTGCCTTTTGCAAACAACCATCCATTAAATTCCTCAAAGTTGCTGTGAAAGTTTATAAGTTGACAAAAAAATGTTTTGGTCATTATAGAGGGGGGAATACTTTCATGATCTGCAAGGTAATATTGCAGTTATATAAAGCTCTGGTTAAACCCCACTTAGAGCATTGTGTACAGTTCTGATCACCTTATTATTGGAATGATGCAAATGTTTGGGATAAGGTGCAGAGCAGATTTACCAGGATGCTGCCTAGAGTACAGTCCATGTGCTATGGAGAAAGGTTGAGTGAGCTAAGGCATATCTCATTGGAGCAATAGAGAATGAGGGTGACTTAATTGAGGTGAATAAGTTTTTAAAAGAAGAAATGTTTTTATAGACACAGCACAATATCAAGCACTTCTGGCTACAAACCTGCACCACCGAAATGTGACCAATTATTCCACTATGCCCAAATGCCTACAGTATGGTAACAGGACAATTTGCCCAACACGTTTGTGCTGCTGAACTTTTGCCCATTTTATGTCCAATTTATGTCCGATTTAGGCCCCGATTTAGGCCCCGATTTAGGCCCCCATTTAGGCCCCATTTAGGGCCCCATTTAGGGCCCCATTTAGGCCCCCATTTAGGCCCCCATTTAGGCCCCGTTTTAGGCCCCGTTTTAGGCCCCGATTTAGGCCCCAGGTATGCCCAATTATGCCCCAATTATGCCCCAATTATGCCCCAATTAACCCTGTCAGAGAAATCTGCCCTCACAAAAAGTCTCTAGTCTAACTGCCTTTTTTCGGTCTACTTTCCAGTTTTAAAACTGGTCTCTGACATGAAAGATTGGCTTTCATTTTCTTGCTGCAGAAGTGACCATCCTATAGAATCATGCCAATTCTTTTAAAATATTTGGAACCCAAGAACATGACAACACAGATACTGACCTTTCATCATTTCTTGTGTGAGCTTAACTTTTTTCTGTCAAGTCCCACTGAGCTGCACCCAGATTTTTCCCCTCGAAACCTTCTGTGTCCATGTATCTGTCCAAATGTTTCTTAAATATCAAAATTGAGCCTGCATTTACCACTTAGTTGGCAGCTCATTCCAGATTCGCACCACTCTCTGCGATAAGATATTATCGCTAATGTTCAATTTAAAATTCCCCCTTTCACCCTTACCGCATGTTCACTGATTTTTAATCTTTCCTCACCTCAATGGAAAAAGCCTGGCTTGTATTTACTCCATCTATACCCTCATAATTTTGTATACCTCTATCAACTCATCCTTCTTGCTTCAGGGAAATAATTTCTAACTTGTTTAACCTTTCCCTGCAACCCAGTTCCTGAAGTCTGCGCAACATCCTTGTAAATCTGCTCTGCACTCTTTTCACCTTGTTGATATCTTTCCTGTAGTAATGTGGCCCAATCTGTGCACAATACTCCAAATTTTGCCTCACCAATGTCTCATACAACTTCGACATAACATCCCAACTCTTGTACTCAGTCTTTGGATTTATGAATACCAATATGCCAAAACCTCTCTTTCTGACCCTATCTACTTGTGATATCACTTTCAAGGACTCAGCAGCAATCCTCAAAACACACCACTGGTCATTGCCAGCAGCCATGAAGGCAATCATTCACTCATCTACTTAAAAAAATACACTAAAAAACCTGATCAGCCTATGCTGAGGATCTGCTGAATACTTTAAAACATTGCTCCGGTCTACACCGACAGATAACAAACACAGCAAGAATTGTATTGTTTGGAAAGGAAGAGTTAATTCATAGAATAACACCAGTTATATCCCATGAAAGTCATCAATAAATGGTTTGCAGCTTTCTTCAAACTTAGCAGTGGTTTCTCAAGACGACTTCTGATATTTTCCAGATTTAAGATAGACAACACGAGAAAACTATTGATATAATGTAGGAGAATCAGTGTCTTTCCATTTAAGTAAAATGGCTCTTCCAGCTAATAGAGTAGAAAAAGCTACCACTCGATTATGCAGAAGTAGATAAACAACTAAAATCCAAAAAAAAGAGCAGTTGAGGGGTCAGGTTGTAATTTAAAAACCAGAATCATTGATTGAGTTGGAAAAAAAAATATTTCCATAATTTTTATAAAACTGAACATGATCAATACCTATGAGTCAATGAAGGCACTTCAATATTGCATCTGTCACAAGTGGAGATTGTATTAGGAAAAATGCAAGCTAGTTTCTCTTTAGACATATAAGCTCTATGAACTATTTTCAGCTGTGTTAAAGAATGATGTGCACAAAGTGAAGAAGTATTAACTAGTCTTGTAATTCTTCCCCATATTTCAGGAGGTAATGTTACTTTCAAAAATTGATAAGAAGTATGAAAAAACATGGTGTAAGTCAAAAGCCAAGTACCAGGGACGATGGAAATCTGTCATAAAATGAGAAATCACTCATGATTCTCAGCAAGTCAGTCTGCATTTGTAGAGATAAAAACAGAAGTAACATTTCATTTTGATAACCTTGCATTAGAGGTTGTATGTGGTGATGGCTTGTGGTAAAATTCAACGTTATTTACTTTATTTCTTTGTATGATTGTCGAATGTTTTTTGGACCACTTTTTCAGGTTAAAAAAGTGGGGGTGGGTTCAGGTCAAACTTTACATATGTTGAACTTTGGACCTCAATAAGATTCAGATTTATTTTAGGAGAATAGAATGGTAATAATCGATTATTCCCATCAACTGCTCGCAAAGAGTTCAGATAGGCACGAAGTTGCGTTGAGGATCCTCGATCGGGAGCTTGGATGGGCTGGAGTGAGGATCAGCAGTCGGTAGCCTGGATGTGTGGCGGTCAGGTCCAAAAATATGGGTGTTGACATTTACATGGTATTGATGATTACACTAGTACATATTGTTATGATCCAAGAGGACCCCAATACCCATCAGCAATAGATGTTCACCAATGTCAGAAATAAAACTTCTCACACATGAGTCTCTTTAAAACTGATGACACGACAAGCTTTATTTACAAGTCTGCAGAGTTGGACTCAACTGGTTTCTCACCAGTTAAGCCCCGATACATACAGTGCATTGATTTTTATACCCTTATTGTTTGCCCTTCCCCTTCTTATTAATACTGTTTTAATTGGTTAGTATTACAAAAGCATTCTAAGTATAACTGCATTTTTAATTATCACGTTCGTTACGTACGCTGTGAACTCTACATACACTAAATTCTGTTTCTCACCCTTCTTATCAATCTTTTGTCTCCTGCATGTCTCTCACTATGACCATGAAAAGATAGGTTTAAAAAAACATATCCAGCTGAACCTTTTGTCCTTGGCTGCTAGTAAGTTCCCTGTCCGTTCTGGCTTCCCTTTTTATGATTAATCATCACATTTTAACTTAAGTCATTTTAACCTAAATTCTCTATATATAACAATCCACCCCTTTCTCTCTTTAAAATGTGTGTATTATATATATATGAATGGGGATTTTAACTCGGGGAAGAGAAACGTTTCATGATAAATTAATCTCGTGCTGAAGTAAAATTCTAACGGGGTCTCCCAGTCCCCCTGGTTGCATAGCCTGTTGGACCATGGAAATCACCAGGCTGCGTAGACAGGGAATAATACAGGGCAAAACAAGTAGGAGGAATAAAATACCTCCGATGACCCACAATTGGTTACATTAAAAGTTCCTGCAATTCTAGTTGCAAGATCAACAAAAAGGTTATCTCCCCCAACTGCGTGACCGAAATTTTCATGGTTATTTGGATGGACTCGAACTAAGTCCGGCTGTCTTAAAGGGGCAGGCACTTTCGAGTGTGGAGTGGAATTTCTTATTGGAACAGTACGCTGGTGTATTGAAAACCAGAGTCCATCAGGGCATGGTGGGCCTGAGTCACCCTTCCAACCGTTAAGAAGGAAAGGAGTGGTATTAGGAATCTGTATATAATGACCCATATTATTTCCTTCTTTTTCCACACAAGGGGTATATGGATGTTGGGTGGTATTTTCTGCCCAGCATTTCTCAGGAACTGAGGTATGGGAAATGAAATTACCTTCCTTTCTTCCCCAAATGTGGTCCTGAAACAGGACCACTGTGTCTCTGCATTTCTTACATTTCACACCTGATAAAGACATAGGCAAACTAAGAAAAATCAAAGAACATAACAATAACATTGTGAATTAAGTCTTTTTGCGAAATCGTAAGGTAAGAGGTTTTTCTCCAGGAATACAAGTCCAATCTGAGTTCGTATCAGGGTCCTGTGGCGCCTCTACAGGTCCCTTAAATCTGGATGCGTGTGTCCACCCCTTCTCTCTTGTTCGTGCTGCAGCTTCTGTAGTTAAGAGAACTTGGTATGGACCTTCCCACTGGGGCTGGAGTTTTTCAGTCTTCCAGGTCTTGATAAGAATCCAGTCTCCTGGTTCCACTTTGTGTAAAGAAAAGTCTAGAGGCGGTGTTTGTGCCAATAGTCCTCTCTTTCGTAAATCTGTAAGAGAGCGTGACAGTGCCTGTAAATAGTTCCTAACAAATATATCCCCTTCCCCCAAGGTGGGACACCCCTCAACTGTACTCCAGAAGGGAAGCCCAAACATCATTTCATAAGGGGACAGCCCTACATCTTTTCGTGGGGCAGTACAAATTCTCAATAAAGCCAGGGGCAGACACTTTATCCAAGGCATTTTAGTTTCCACCATTAATTTTGTGAATTGTATTTTTAGGGTTCCATTCATACGTTCAACCCTCCCTGAGCTTTGTGGATGCCAAGGGGTATGTAATTTCCAAGAAACCTGTAATGCATTACAAATCAATTGCTGGATTTTTGAAGAAAAATGTGGACCCCTGTCTGAGTCTATAGAATCCATTATACCATATCTGGGGATTATCTGCTCTAGGAGGAGGCGAGCTACTGTAGAGGCTGTAGTATTTACTGTTGGGAAGGCTTCCACCCATCTGGTAAAGTGATCTATTATCACCAACAGATATTTCCATCTTTGGACTTTAGGTAACTCTGTGAAGTCGATCTGGATACGTTGAAAAGGGCGTATGGCTAATGGTTGACCTCCCATGGTCCCTGTCCTTATTACCTTCTTATTAATTTTTGTGCATAGGTGACAATTCTGCACCTCCTGTTGGGCCAAGGTGTAGATTCCCTTACACACATATTCTCGAAGCACTGTGTCACATAAGGCTTGGGTGCCCCAGTGGCTCTGATGATGCAGGTGTTTTAAAATATTGCGAGTTATTTCTTTATTTAGAACCATTCTTCCATCTGGTGTCTTCCATGTTCCATCAGGCAGCTGGCTTGCGCCCAGCTGAGCCATGTCCTTTTCTTCCTTAGCAGTGAAAATGGGAGCCTTCTTTATGCCTTGCCTTATTGGGATTAAGGTCAGCAAACGGACTTCTTGTTGCATGGCTGCCCTTTTGGCTTCTTCATCAGCCAGTCTGTTTCCAATTGCTGTCGGGGTATCTCCCCTCTGATGGCTTGGTATGTAGACCACTGCTATTTCCTGGGGTAATGTCAAGGCTTCTAAAGTCAGAGTAATCATCTGTTCGTGTGCCAATTCCTTTCCTCTTGATGTAATTAGACCACGCTCCTTCCAGATCTTACCAAAGGTATGCACTACCCCGTATGCGTATTTGGAATCAGTGTGAATCGTTCCAATTTTCTTTGACAGTATTCTGAGGGCTCTCTGCAAGGCATATAGTTCACAGGATTGTGCTGACCAGCTTCCGGGTAGTCTCGTGGATTCTACTACTTTCCAAGTATTTCCTTCTATTATAGCATATCCACTTCTTCTCATTCCGTCAACACATCTGGCGGAGCCGTCAATGTAGAATTCATATCCTTCTCCCAGCGGAGTATCGCAAAGGTCTTCTCGGGTCTTGGTCTGAAGATTTGTCAACTCGACACAGTCATGCTCCACCTCTTTCTCTGTTTCACTGCCGTATAAAAACTGAGCTGGGTTGCAGCTATTAATTTTTGCAAACTGTAAATCTTCTCCAACCATTAAAATGGTTTCATACTTTAATATACGAGAATCAGTCAGCCATCGATGGGCAGTTTGTGTTAATAAAACACTCACAGAATGGGAGGTGTACACAGTCATCTTTCCTCCAAAAGTAAGTTTACGTGCTTCCTCTACCAACAGAGCAGCAGCCGCTACTCCCTGGATACACGTCGGCCATCCGCGAGACACTGGGTCCATCATTTTGGAAAGGAAAGCCACTGGGTGTCGCTGACCGCCTTTTTCCTGTGTTAAAACTCCCACAGCTGTTCCTTGGTTATGAGTGACAAATAGCTGGAAGGGCTGTTTTAAAGAGGGCAGAGTGAGTACTGGGGCTCGTGTCAGGCGATGTTTCAAGTCCTCGAACCATCCCTCCTCCTCCTGGGTCCATTTCAATGGATAGTCATTTTCATTTGTCAGTTTATCATACATAAACTTCACCAAAGCTGAGTAGTCCTCTATCCATAACCTACAGTATCCTAAGAGTCCCAGGAATTGTCTTATTTCCTTCTTATTACGGGGTAAAGGCATTCTAGTGATTCCCGCAATTCGTTCAGGGGTAATTCGTTTCTGTCCTTTACTTATCTGGTGTCCCAGATATATCACAGTTTTCTCAACAAACTGTAACTTGTTTCTGGACACTCGTAGACCCTTTTTCCCCAGATAATTCAAGAGTCTAATGGTCTCTCTCCTCATTTCTTGTTCCTTGGGTCCTGATAATAGTAAATCATCCACATACTGCATTAGTTGGGAATCATCAGATTGTGGATAGTCCATCAGGATTTGTTCTAGCATTTGTCCAAACAGGTTTGGAGATTCAGTGAACCCTTGGGGCAATACAGTCCATCGAAACTGTCTCCGTCTACCTGTCCATGGATTTTCCCATTCAAACGCAAACATATCTCTACTTTCCTCTTCTAACGGACAAGTCCAGAAGGCATCCTTCAAGTCGATAACACTAAACCACTCATGGTCTGGGGGAATCCGACTCATAATAGTATAGGGATTAGGCACCACTGGGTGGCGGGTCTGAACAATAGCATTCAAACTTCTTAGATCCTGAACTAGGCGATAGGATCCATCTGACTTTTTCACTGGGAGTATAGGGGTGTTATAAGGTGACATACATTCTTCTAATAGTCCGTCTCATATTAGAGTCTCAATTACCGGCTGTAGCCCTTTTCTCCCTTCCAAAGAAATAGGATACTGACGTTTCCTTACCGGCTGATGACCTGGTATTAATGTGACATGTAAAGGTGGGATGTCCAGACCTCCTCGATTTCCCTCCTTATACCAGACTCTCTCGTCAATCTGCCGTTCATCCTCTTCCTTTAAAGCACAGAGGTGGACTCGCACTTCTCCGTCCACAGGGAGAGCACCCAAACCTAGGAGAGCCTGTAAGTCCCTTCCTAGGAGGTTAAATCCAGCCGACGGTAACAACAAGAGGTCTTGTACCCCTTCTCTTTCTTCCAGTTTCACTGTTACTTGGGGAATTATTGATACCATTCTGGGAGCCCCTTCTATCCCAGAAATTGTCAAATTACTTTTTACAGGTTCAGTTCCGATTGGCACAGTTATTACACTACTTCGTTCCGCTCCTCTGTCCACCATAAACACCACCTCTTCTCCCTTGGGACCAATTTTTAGTTTTACCAGGGGTTCCTTCTTATACTTGGTCCCTAACATTTGGAACCCCTGACGCCCCTAATCTTCTTCCATAAGTTCGAGGGCACGCAATTCCCTCTTGTATCGGGGGCATTCCCTTTTAAAGTGTCCTTCCTCATTGCAGTAATAGCACTTAACGAACCTCCGGGGTCTTCCCTCTCTTGGATATCTTGGATTGTTTAGAGGAAGGTTTTGTTTTCTTTCCCCTCTGGATTCAGCATTCATCTGTCGGATAGTCTGTACCATAACCTTTGTCGCCCTCTTTTGATCTTCTTCTTCTCTCTGCACATATACTTTTTGCGCCTTTTTTAACAGGTCACTTAGGGGTTTTTCACTCCAGTCCTCCTCCTTTTCTAGTTTCTTTCTAATGTCTTGCCATGATTTGGAAACAAATTCAATTCGAATAAGCTGTTCACCCATTGGTGTACTAGGGTCCACACCAGCATACTGTTGGACATTCTTTCTCACCCTCTCCAAAAAATCAGTAGGGGACTCGTCTTTCCCCTGGTGGTTCCCAAATGCCTTGGTAAAATTGTGACCCTTTGGCACAGCCTCCCGTATCCCTTTAATTGTCCACTCTCTATATTGTCTCATACTTGCCAATCCCTCAGGTGTTCGTTTGTCCCACCTGGGTTCATTTAAGGGATATTTTTGTTCATGGGGTCTAGGGTCCCCAGGTTGTTCATATTCCCACATGAGGAGGGCAGCCCGTCGAATCATCTGCCTCTCCTGGGGTGAAAATAATGTTCCCATTATTGCCTGCATCTCTTCCCACGTATATGTGTTTGGTCCCAAGAATTGGTCAAGCTGTTCAGCCAGTCCTATAGGATCTTCCAATAACTTTTTCATTTCTTTCTTAAATCCCCGCACCTCTGTACTAGTTAGGGGAACATTCACATATCCCGTTCCCCCTCCCGGTCCTCCCATAGGAACTTCTCTCAGGGGATTTAGGTTTATTGAAAACTTTGATGGTCCTGGACCAGTCTGGGATCTTGTCCAGGGTCGGTTTACCGGTGGAAGTTTAGGGTCTGACTCCCTTAATTCATCCTTTTTTTCCCGGCCCCTTTCGGGGCAATCAGATTCATCACCTTTCCCCTCCGGTAATGAGCTTTCCTCGGGCGCAGTAGGCACCGGGGGAATATAAGGAGGGGGAAGGTTGTCCAGAGGTTCCCATTTCTTTTCTCCCGCTACCCTCAATTTAAAACACTTTGTTAAGGATCCTGGCCAGGGAACCCAACAAAATGCATATGCTGACTCTTCTTGATTCACCTTTGGTCTCGAATTTACATATATGTTTAATGCTTGTCTAACCCAATCCTCATCAGATCCAAATTTCGGCCACCAGACCGAGGAACCTTTAATAGGTTGTTTCGACCAAAGAAGACAATATTGGACCATCTTTTTCTTGTTTTTGTCTCGATATCTTTTACTATCCCAATTTTCAAACATTCTCCCCAAAGGGCTGCCAAGGGGAACTCCCAGGAATTGTCCTGAATTTTCAGACGAGCCCTTAGATTTTGATCCTCCCATTTTCCCACCTAGATCTGTTTATCGTTGCTGAGGACCCTCTCGTTCTGGACCCTACTCCCTTCCTCTCAGACGCCTCGTCGGAGGTGCTGTCCCTCCTTCGGTTACCGCTGAGGTTTTCCTGGGGTTGACCCCTCTCTTCTCGGCACTTCGTCGGAGGTGCTGTCCCTCCTTCGGTTACCGCCGAGGTTTCCCTGGGGTCTATCCTAGAGTCCTGCGACAGGGTTCTCACACAACGACAAAAGATCTATACTTAATCTATTCCGTTAGGTTTTATCCAAACAGGTGTATCCCGTTACACCTGTTACCCAATCCCCACACCACAATCGTAAGTCGTCACTTACCGGTGTCTTCCCGGGGATTGAACCGTCACCCTTCT
This sequence comes from Narcine bancroftii, assembly GCF_036971445.1. Lineage (NCBI taxonomy): Eukaryota > Metazoa > Chordata > Chondrichthyes > Torpediniformes > Narcinidae > Narcine > Narcine bancroftii. The sequence continues at coordinate 216,926,220 of NC_091469.1, read as the reverse complement.
CCTCTCCGTCTTGTCGTGTCACCTTGTCCGGATACCACTCGCTCAAGCCGCCCGAAGCGACGAGCAAGGGACTAGGAGCCGCTGAACTCAGCGGGGTGCACCGCCTCCGATGTCCCTCTTCTCGCCTCCCCTCACGGCCGGAGTGTAGATCCCGGACGAGCCCCCATTTGTCAGAAATAAAACTTCTCACACATGAGTCTCTTTAAAACTGATGACACGACAAGCTTTATTTACAAGTCTGCAGAGTTGGACTCAACTGGTTTCTCACCAGTTAAGCCCCGATACATACATTGCATTGATTTTTATACCCTTATTGTTTGCCCTTCCCCTTCTTATTAATACTGTTTTAATTGGTTAGTATTACAAAAGCATTCTAAGTATAACTGCATTTTTAATTATCACGTTCGTTACGTACGCTGTGAACTCTACATACACTAAATTCTGTTTCTCACCCTTCTTATCAATCTTTTGTCTCCTGCATGTCTCTCACTATGACCATGAAAAGATAGGTTTAAAAAAACATATCCAGCTGAACCTTTTGTCCTTGGCTGCTAGTAAGTTCCCTGTCCGTTCTGGCTTCCCTTTTTATGATTAATCATCACATTTTAACTTAAGTCATTTTAACCTAAATTCTCTATATATAACAACCAAGACAAAAGGTTTTTTCAACAAAAGTTGCTTTTAATTATATTTAAACAAGAAAATAGAATCAAACTTTAACTTCTCACTATTGACTTATTTAATCCCCTTCTAATTCTAAGCGCAAGGGTATTTAATGTGTGTGTAAGTTTTTAAAAGTTTTCTGTTTCACAGTCCAATCTCACTTCTTTCCTTCAAGTTCCCTGGTTGCAGGCAATTCTTATAGTGTGCACAGAATTTAAAATGTATTAAGTTCACTGGGCTTTGGTGCTTGAAAAGTAAATGTTTACCACTCAGGAAGGTTCTTGTTGGCTTACAGAGAGATGTGTTGTTCCTTTTTAATCATCCACTTCAATATCCACTTCAAATGAAATTTTCCCCTTCAGGGTTTTCCAGATGACCACAGGTCATCACAGAGTTCCTTTTAATTTCTCTTATTCCAGGTAAAACATTAGACAGCCAGTGCTTTCCTCTTGCATTAACCACAAGGGCTTTGATCAGGGTGAATCAAGCACTTACAACCTGTCATTTGGAAGCTTGTTCACTAGAAATTTTCACACTCTCACGCACTCTCACTCGCAAGCACTCTTCCAGACAGCAGTGGCTCCGACATGCTTTTTCGTCTGTTGCCTTTTGCAAACAACAATCCATAAATTCCTCAAAGTAGCTGTGCAAGTTGATAAGTTGACAAAAAAATGTTTTGGTCATTATAGAGGGGGGAATGCTTTCAAGATCTGCAACGTAATATTGCAGTAATATAAAGCTCTGGTTAAACCCCACTTAGAGCACTGTGTACAGTTCTGATCACGTTATTATTAGAATGATGCAAATGTTTGGGATAAGGTGCGGAGCAGATTTACCAGGATGCTGCATGGAGTACAGTCCATGTGCTATTGGAGAATGGTTGAGTGAGCTAAGGCTTATCTCTTTGGAGCAATAGAGAATGAGGCCGACTTAATTGAGGTGAATGTTTTTAAATGAAGAAATGGTTTTATAGACACAGCACCATAACAAGCACTTCTGGCTACAAACCTGCACCACCGAAATGTGACCAATTATTCCACGATGCCCAAATGCCTACAGTATGGTAACAGGCCATTTTGCCCAACGTTTGAGCTGCCGAATTTTTGTCCGAATTACCCCCTAATATCCCCCTAATATCCCCCTAATATCCCCCTAATATCCCCCTAATTTCCCCCTAATTTCCCCCTAATTTCCCCCCAATTTCCCCCCGCTTTCCCCCCGCTTTCCCCCCGCTTTCCCCCCGCTTTGCCCCCGCTTTGCCCCCGCTTTGCCCCCGCTTTGCCCCCGCTTTGCCCCCGCTTTGCCCCCGCTTTGCCCCCGCTTTGCCCCCGCTTTGCCCCCGCTTTGCCCCCGCTTTGCCCCCGCTTTGCCCCCGCTTTGCCCCCGCTTTGCCCCCGCTTTGCCCCCGCTTTGCCCCCGCTTTGCCCCCGCTTTGCCCCCGCTTTCCCCCCGCTTTCCCCCCGCTTTCCCCCCGCTTTCCCCCCGCTTTCCCCCCGCTTTCCCCCCGCTTTCCCCCCGCTTTCCCCCCGCTTTCCCCCCGCTTCCCCCCCGCTTCCCCCCCGCTTCCCCCCCGCTTCCCCCCCGCTTCCCCCCCGCTTCCCCCCCGCTTCCCCCCCGCTTCCCCCCCGCTTCCCCCCCGCTTCCCCCCCGCTTCCCCCCCGCTTCCCCCCCGCTTCCCCCCCGCTTCCCCCCCGCTTCCCCCCGCTTCCCCCCCGCTTCCCCCCCGCTTCCCCCCCGCTTCCCCCCCGCTTCCCCCCCGCTTCCCCCCCGCTTCCCCCCCGCTTCCCCCCCACTTCCCCCCCACTTCCCCCCACTTCCCCCCACTTCCCCCCACTCCCCCCCCCACTTCCCCCCCCACTTTCTCCCCCCACTTCCCCCCCACTTCCCCCCCACTTCCCCCCCACTTCCCCCCCACTTCCCCCCCACTTCCCCCCCACTTCCCCCCCACTTCCCCCCCACTTCCCCCCCACTTCCCCCCCACTTCCCCCCCACTTCCCCCCCACTTCCCCCCCACTTCCCCCCCACTTCCCCCCCACTTCCCCCCACTTCCCCCCACTTCCCCCCACTTCCCCCCACTTCCCCCCACTTCCCCCCCACTTCCCCCCCACTTCCCCCCCACTTCCCCCCCACTTCCCCCCCACTTCCCCCCCACTTCCCCCCCACTTCCCCCCCACTTCCCCCCCACTTCCCCCCCACTTCCCCCCCACTTCCCCCCCACTTCCCCCCCACTTCCCCCCCACTTCCCCCCCACTTTCCCCCCCACTTTCCCCCCACTTAGCCCCTAATCAGCCCCTAATTACCCCCCCATCACCCCCATTTACCCTGTCAGAGAAATCTGCCCTCACCAAATGTCTCCAGCCCAACAGCCATTTTTTGGTCTACTTTCCACTTTTAAAACTGGTCTCTGACATGACAGATTTGCTTTCGTTAACTTGCTGCAGAACTGACAATCCTATAGAATCGTTCCAATTCTTTTAAAATGTTTGGAACCAAAGAACATGACAACACAGATACTGACCTTTCATCATTTCTTGTGTAAGCTTAACTTTTTTCTGTCAAGTCCCACTGAGCTGCACCCAGATCTTTCCCCTCCAAACTTCTGTGTCCATGTATCTGTCCAAATTTTTCTTAAATATCAAAATTGAGCCTGCATTTACCACTTAGCTGGCAACTCATTCCACATTCGCACCACTCTCTGCGAGAAGAAATTATCCATAATGTTCAATTTAAACTTCCCCTTTTCACGCTTAACCCATGTTCACTGATTTTTAATCTTTCCTAACTTCAATGGAAAAAGCCTGGCTTTTATTTACTTCATTTATACCCTCATAATTTTGTATACCTGTATCAACCTATTCCTCATGCTTCAAGGAATAAAGTTCTAACTTGTTTAACCTTTCCCTGCAACCCAGTTCCTGAGGTCTGCGCAACATCCTTGTAAATCTGTTCTGCACTCTTTTCACCTTGTTGATATCTTTCCTGTAGTTATGTGGCCCAATCTGTGCACAATACTCCAAATTTTGCCTCACCAATGTCTCATACAACTTCAACATAACATCCCCACTCTTGTACTCAGTCTTTGGATTTATGAATACCAATATGCCAAAAGTTCTCTTTCTGACCATATCTACTTGTGATATCACTTTCAAGGACTTAGCAGCAATCCTCAAAGCACACCACTGGTCATTGCCAGCAGCCAGGAAGGCAATAATTCACTCATCTACTTATACAAATACACTAAAAAACCTGAGCAGCCTATTCTGAGGATCTGTAAAATACTTAACAACATTGCTCCGGTCTACACTGAAAGATAACAAACACAGCAAGAATTGTATTGTCTGGAAAGGAAGAGTTAATTCATAGAATAACACCAGTTATATCCCATGAAAGTCATCAAAAAATGGTTTCCAGCTTTTTTCAAACTTAGCAGTGGTTTCTCAAGACAACTTCTGATGTTTTCCAGTTTTAAGAAAGACAACATGAGAAAACTATTGATATAATGTTGGAGAATCAGTGGCTTTCCATTTAAGTAAAATGGTTCTTCCAGCTAATAGAGTAGAAAAAGCTACCACTCGATTATGCAGAAGTAGATAATCAACTAAAATCCAAAAAAAAGAGCATTTGAGGGGTCAGGTTGTAATTGAAAAACCAGAATCATTGATTGAGTTGAAAAAAATATTTCCATATTCTTATAACACTGAACATGATCAAAACCTATGAGTTAATGAAGCCACTTCAATATTGCATCCGTCACAAGTGGATCTTGTATTAGGAAAAATGCAAGCTAGTTTATCTTTCGACATATAAGCTCAATGAACTATTTTCAGCAGTGTTAAGGAATGATGAGCACAAAGTGAAGAAGTATGAACTAGTCTGGTAATTTTTCCCCATATTTCAGGAGGTAATGTTACTTTCAAAAATTGATAAGAAGTATGAAAAAACATGGTGCAAGTCAAAAGCCAAGTACCAGGGATGCTGGAAATCTGTCATAAAAGAAGAAATCACTCATGATTCACAGCAAGTCAGTCTGCATTTGTAGAGATAAAAACAGAAATAAAATTTCATTTTGATAACCTTGCATTAGAGGTTGTATGTGGTGATCGCTTGTGCTAAAATTCAACGATATTTACTTTATTTATTTGTATAATTATCGAATGTTTTTTGGACCACATTTTCAGGTCAAAAAAAGTGGGGGTGGGTTCAGGTCGAACTTTACATATGTTGAACTTTGGACCTCAGTGAGATTCAGATTTTTTTTTTAGGAGATCAGAATGGTAATAATTGATTATTCCCATCAACTGCTTGCAAAGAGTTCAGATAGGCAGGAAGTTGGTTTGAGGATCCTCGATCGGGAGTTTGGATGGTCTGGGGTGAGGATCAGCAGTCGGGAGCTTGGATGTGTGGGCGGTCAGGTACAAAAATATGGGTGTTGACTTTTACATGGTATTGATGATTACACTAGTACATATTGGTATGAGCCCAGAGGACCCCAAAACCCATCAGCAATAGATATTCACCAAGACAAATGGTTACTTAAACAAAAGTTGCTTTTAATTATATTTAAACGTGAAAATAGAATCAAACTTTACCTTCTCACTATTGACTTATATAATCCCCTTCTAATTCTAAGCACAAGTGTATTTAATGTGTGTGTAAGTTTTTAAAAGTTTTCTGTTTCACAGTCCAATCTCCATTAACAATGGCGTGAAGCAAGGCTGTGTTCTCACACCAACCCTCTTTTCAATCTTCTTCAGCATGATGCTGAACCAAGGCATGAAAGACCCCAACAATGAAGACGCTGTTTACATCCGGTACCACAGGGATGGCAGCCTCTTCAATCTGAGGCGCCTGCAAGCTCACACCAAAACACAAGAGAAACTTGTCCGTGAACTACTCTTTGCAGACGATGCCGCTTTAGTTGCCCATTCAGAGCCAACTTGATAAGTTAAAAAAAATGTTTTGGTCAGTATTGGGAGGGATTGCGTTCAAGAGCTGTAAGGTAATATTGCAGTTATATAAAGCTTTGGTTAAACCCCACTTATTGCATTGTGTACAGTTCTTGTTATCGGAAGGATTCAAATGTTTGGGATAAGGTGCAGAGCAAATTACCAGCATGCTGCCTGGAGTACAGTCTATGTGCTATGAAGAAAGGTTGAGTGAGCTAAGGCTTATCTCTTTGGAGCAATAGAGAATGAGGGGTCACTTAAGTTAGGTGTATGTTTTTTTTTAAATGAAGAAATGTTTATATAGACACAGCACCATACCAAACACTTCTGGCTACAAACCTGCACCACTGAAATGTGCCCAATTATTCCACTATGCCCAAATGCCTACAGTATGGTAACAGGCCATTTTGCCCAACAAGTTTGTGCTGCCAAATTTATGTCCTAATTAGTCCCTCAGTGTACCCTCAGTGTGGCCTAACTACGCCCCAATTTACCCTGTCAGAGAAGTCTGCCCTCACCAAAAGTCTGTAGCCGAACAGCCTTTTTTTGGTCTACTTTCCGGTTTTAAAACTGGTCTTTGACATGAAAGATTGGCTTTCCTTCTCTTGCTGCAGAAGTGACCATCCTATAAAATCATTCCAATTCTTTTAAAATATTTGGAACCCAAGAACATGACAACACATATACTGACCTTTCATCATTTCTTGTGTGTGCTTAACTTTTTCTGTCAAGTCCCAATGAGCTGCACCCAGATCTTTCCCCTCCAAACCTTCTGTGTCCATGTATCTGTCCAAATTTTTCTTCAATATCAAAATTGAGCCTGTATTTACCACTGAGCTGGCAGCTCATTCCACATTCCCACCACTCTTTGTGCGAAGAAATTATCTCTAATGTTCAATTTAATCTTCTCCCTTTCACCCTTAACCCATGTTAACTGATTTTTAATCTTTCCTAACTTCATTGGAAAAATCCTGGCTTGTATTTACTCCATCTATACCCTCATAATTTTGTATGCCTCTAACAACTCATCCCTCATGCTTCAGGGAATAAAGTTCTAACTTGTTTAACCTTTCCCTGCAACCCAGTTCCTGAAGTCTGGGCAACATCCTTGTAAATCTGCTGTGCACTCTTTTCACCTTGTTGATATCTTTCCTGTAGTTATGTGGCCCAATCTGTGCACAATACTCCAAATTTTGCCTCACCAAATCTCATACAACTTCAACATAACATCCCAACTCTTGTACTCAGTCTTTCGATTTATGAATACCTATATGCCAAAAGCTCTCTTTCTAACCCTATCTACTTGTGATATCACTTTCAAGGACTAAGCAGCAATCCTCAAAGCACACCACTGGTCATTGCCACCAGCCAGGAAGGCAATCATTCACTCATCTACTTAAAAAAATACACTACATAAACCAGAGCAGCCTATCCTGAGGATCACCGACAGATAACAAACACAGCAAGAAATATATTGTCTGGAAAGGAAGAGTTAATTCATAGAATAACACCAGTTATATCCCACGAAAGTCATCAATAAATGGTTTCCAGCTTTCTTCAATCTTAGCAGTGCATCCTCAAGATGACTTCTGATGTTTTACAGATTTAAGAAAGAAAACACGAGAAAACTATTGATATAATGTAGGAGAAACAGTGTCTTTCCATTTAAGTAAAATGGCTCTTCCAGCTAATAGAGTAGAAAAAGCTACCACTCGATTATGCAGAAGTAAATAAAGAACCGAAATCCAAAAAAAAAGATCCGTTGAGGGGTCAGGTTGTAACTGAAAAACCAGAATCATTGATTGAGTTGAAAAAAAATATAATAAAATGTTATAAAATTCACAGAGAGCAGGGGTCCCAGAGCAGATCCCTATGGGATCAGCAGGAGAGCAGGGGCGTAGGACCAGGAGTGCGGGAGAGGGATTTACCCCCTAATTACCCCCTAGATTACCCCTTAATTACTTCTAATTACACCCTAGATTACCCCTTAATTACCCCTTAATTACCCCTAGATTACCCCCTAGATTACCCCTAATTACCCCCAATTACCCCATAGATTACCCCTTAATTACCCCCTATTTACACCCTAATGATTCCCCAATTACGCTCTAATAACGCCCTCATTTACCCTGTTTAGTAATCTGCCCTCACCAAAAGTCTCTAGCCTCTGCATTTTTTTGGTCTAATTTCCAGTTTTAAACTGGTCTCTGACATGAAAGATTGGCTTTCCTTCTCATCCTGCGGAAGTGACCATCCTATAGAATCGTTCCAATTCTTTTAAAATATTTGAAACCCAAGAACATGACTACACAGATACTGACCTTTCATCATTTCTCGCGTGTGCTTAACTTTTTTCTGTCAAGTCCCACTGAGCTGCACCCAGATATTTTGCCTCCAAACCTTTTGTGTCCATGTATCTGTCCAAATTTTTCTTAAATATCCAAGTTGAGCCTGTATTTTCCACTGAGCTGGCAGCTCATTCCACATTCTCACCACTCTCTGTGAGAAGAAATTATCCCTAATGTTCAATTTAAACTTCCCCCTTTCACACATAACCCATGTTCACTGATTTTTAATCTTTCTTCACCTCAATGGAAAAAAGCCTGGCTTGTATTTAACACATCTTTACCCTCATAATTTTGTATACCTCTATCAACTCATCCCTCATGCTTCAGGGAATAAAGTTTTAACTTGTTTAACCTTTCCCTGCAACCCAGTTCCTGAAGTCTGGGCAACATCCTTGTAAATCTGCTCTGCACTCTTTTCACCTTGTTGATGTCTTTCCTGTAGTTATGTGGCCCAATCTGTGCACAATATTCCAAATTTTGCCTCGCCAATGTCTCATACAACTTCAACATAACATCCCAACTCTTGTACTCAGTCTTTGGATTTATGAATACCAATATGCCAAAAGCTCTCTTTCTGACCCTATACTTGTGATATCACTTCCAAGGGCTCGGCAGCATCCTCAAAGCACACCACTGGTCATTGCTTGCAGCCAGGAACTCAATCGTTCACTCATCTACTTAAAAAAAAATACACTAAAAAAAACTGAGCAGCCTATCCTGAGGATCTGTTGAATAGTTTAAAACATTGCTCCGGTCTACACCGACAGATAACAAACATAGCAAGAATTATATTGTCTGGAAAGGAAGAGTTAATTCATAGAATAACACAAGTTATATCCCATGAAAGTCATCAATAAATAGTTTCCATCTTTCTTCAAACTTAGCAGTGGTTTCTCAAGACGACTTCTGATGTTTTCCAGATTTAAGAAAGACAACACGAGAAAACTATTGATATAATGTAGGAGAATCAGTGTCTTTCCATTTAAGTACAATGGCATTTCTAGCTAATAGTGTAGAAAAAGCTACCACTTGATTATTCAGAAGTAGATAAACAACCGAAATCCAAAAAAAAAGAGCAGTTGAGGGGTCAGGTTGTAATTGAAAAATCAGTCATTGATTGAGTTGAAAAAAAATTTCCAGAATTTTTATAACACTGAACATGATCAAAACCTATGAGTCAATGAATCCACTTCAATATTGCATCTGTCACAAGTGGAGCTTGTATTAGGAAAAACGCAAGCTAGTTTATCTTTAGACATATAAGCTCTATGAACTTTTTAAGCTGCGTTATAGAATGATGTGCACAAAGTGAAGAAGCATTCACTAGTCTGGTAATTCATACCCATATTTCAGGAGGTAATGTTACTTTCAAAAATTGATAAGAAGTATGAAAAAACATGGTGTAAGTCAAAAGCCAAGTAACAGCGATGCTGGAAATTTGTCATAAAAGCAGAAATAACTTATGATTCTCAGCAATTCAGTATGCCTTTGTAGAGATAAAAACAAAAATAAGATTTCATTTTGATAACCTTGCATTGGAGGTTGTATGTGGTGATGGCTAGTGCTAAAATTCAACGATATTTACTTTATTTATTTGTATAATTGTCGAATGTTTTTTGGACCACTTTTTCATGTTAAAAAAAGAGGGTTTGGGTTCAGCTCAACCTTTACAAATGTTGAACTTTAGACCTCAGTAAATTCAGAATTTTTTTTAGGAGATTTGAATGGGATTATTTGATTATTCCCATCAACTGCTCGCAAAGAGTTCAGATAGGCAGGAAGTTGGGTTCAGGATCCGCGATCGGGAGGTTGGATGGGCTGGGGTGAGAATCAGCATTCAGGAGCTTGGATGTGTGGGTGGACAGTACCAAAAATATGGGTGTTGACTTTTACATATTGTCGATGATTACACTAGTATATATTGTTATGAGCCCAGAGGACCATAAAACGCATCAGCAAGAGATATTCACCAAGACAAATGTTTACTTAAACAAAAGTAATATAATTTTAATTATATTTATACGTGAAAATAGAATCAAACTTTAACTTCTCACTATGGACTTATTTAATCCCCTTCTAATTCTAAGCGCAAGTGTATTTAATGTGTGTGTAAGTTTTTCAAAGTTTTCTGTTTCACAGTCCAATCTCACTTCTTTCCTTCAAGTTCACTGGTTGCAGGCAATTCTTATAGTGCGCACAGAATTTAAAATGTATCAAGTTCACTAGGCTTTGGTGCTTGGAAGGTAAATGGTTACAACTCAGGAAGGTTCTTGTTGGATTTCAGAGAGATTTGTTGTTCCTTTTTAATCAGCCACTTCAATGTCCACTTCAAATGAAATCTTCCCCTTCAGGGTTTTCCAGATGATAACCATTTTCTTTCAGGTCACCACAGAGTGCCTTTTTGTTTCTCTTATTCCAGGTGAAACATTAATCAGCCAGTGCTCTCCTCTTGCATTAACCACAAGGGCTTTTATCAGGTTGAATCAAGCACTTACAACCTGTCCATTAGAAGCTTGTTCTGTTTCAGTCCCCGTTGCTGTTGTTGGCTGAAACACTAGAAATGATCACACTCTCGCGCACACTCACTCACAAGCACTCTTCCAGACAGCAGTGGCTCCGACATACTCTTTCATCTGTTGCCTTTTGCAAACAACAATCCATTAGATTCCTCAAAGTTGCTGTGCAAGTTGATGTTTAAAAAAATGTTTTGGTCATTATTGGGGGGGATTGCTTTCAAGAACTGTAAGGTAATATTGCAGTTGTATGAAGCACTGGGTTAACCACACTTCGAGCATGGTGTACAGTTCTGATCACCTTATTGTAGGAAGGATGCAAATGTTTGGGATAAGTTGCAGAGCAGATTGACCAGGATGCTGACTGGAGTACAGTTCATGTGCTATGAAAAAAGGTTGAGTGAGCTAAGGCTTAACTCTTTGGAGCAATAGAGAATGAGGGGTGACGTAATTGAGGTGTATAAGTTTTTAAATGAAAAAAATGTTTTTATATAGACAGCACCATAACAAGCACTCATTGCTACAACCTGCAGCACCGAAATGTGAGCAATTATTCCACTATGCCCAAATGCGTACAGTATGGTAACATGCCATTTTGCCCAACAAGTTTGTGATGCCAAATTACCCCTAATTTCCCCCTAATTTCCCCCTGATTGCCCCCTGATTGCCCCCTGATTGCCCCCTGATTGCCCCCTGATTGCCCCCTGATTGCCCCCTGATTGCCCCCTGATTGCCCCCTGATTGCCCCCTGATTGCCCCCTGATTGCCCCCTGATTGCCCCCTGATTGCCCCCTGATTGCCCCCTGATTGCCCCCTGATTGCCCCCTGATTGCCCACACTAATCATGTCCCAATTTACCCTGTCTGAGAAATCTGCCCTCACCAAAAGTCACTAATCTAACAGCCTTTTTTTGGTCTACTTTCCAGTTTTAAAACTGGTCTCTGACATGAAAGATTGGCTTTCCTTCTTTTGCTGCAGAAGTGACCATCCTATGGAAACATTTCAGTTTTTTTAAATATTTGGAACCCAAGAACATGACAACACAGATACTGACCTTTCATCATTTCTAGTGTGTGCTTAACTTTTTTCTGTCAAGTCCCCCTGAGCTCTACCCAGATCTTTCCCCACCAAACATTTTGCTTCCATGTATCTGTCCAAATTTTTCTTAAATATCCAAGTTGAGCCTGTATTTACCACTTAGCTGGCAGCTCATTCCACATTTGCACCACTCTCTGCGAGAAGAAATTATCCCTAAAGTTCAATGTAAACTTCCCCCTTTCACCCTTAATCCATGTTCACTGATTTTTAACATTTCCTAATCTCAATGGAAAAAGCCTGACTTGTACTTAATCCATCTATACACTCATAATTTTGTATACCTCTATCAACCCAACCCTCATGCTTCAGGGAATAAAGTTCTAACTTGTTTAACCTTTCCCTGCAACCCAGTTCCTGAAGTCTGGGCAACATCCTTGTAAATTTGCTATGCACTCTTTTCACCATGTTGATATCTTTCCTGTAGTTATGTGGCCCAATCTGTGCATAATAATCCAAATTTTGCCTCACCAATGTCTCACATAACTTCAACATAACATCCCAACTCTTGTGCTCAGTCTTTCGATTCATGAATACCAATATGCCAAAAGCTCTATTTCTAACCCTATCTACTTGTGATATCACTTTCAAGAACTCAGCAGCAATCCTCAAAGCACACCACTGGTGATTGCCATCAGCCAGGAAGGCAATCGTTCACTCATCTACTTAAAAAATACACTAAAAAAACCTGAGCAACCTATCCTGAGGATCTGTTGAATAGTTTAAAACATTGCTCCGGTCTACATCGACAGATAACAAACACAGCAAGAATTATTTTGTCTGGAAAGGAAGAGTTAATTCATAGAATAACACCAGTTATATCCCATGAAAGTCATCAATAAATGGTTTTCAGCTTTCTTCAAACTTAGCAGTGGATTCTCAAGACAACTTCTGATGTTTTCCAGATTTAAGAAAGACAACACGAGAAAACTATTGATATAATGTAGGAGAATCAGTGTCTTTCCATTTAAGTAAAATGGCATTTCCAACTAATAGAGTAGAAAAAGCTACCACTCGATTATGCAAAAGTAGATAAACAACTAAAATCCAAAAAAAGAGCAGTTGAGTGGTTGAATAATATTTCCAGAATTGATTGAGTTGAATAATATTTCCAGAATTTTTATAACACTTAACATGATCAAAACCCATGAGTCAATGAAGCCAATTCAATATTGCATCTGTCACAAGTGGAGCTTGTATTTGGAAAAATGCAAGCTAGTTTATCTTTAGACATTTCAGCTCTATGAACTATTTTCAGCTGTGTTAAAGTATGATGTGCATAAAGTGAAGAAGTATTAAGTAGTCTGGTAATTCTTCCCTATATTTCAGGAGGTAATGTTATTTTCAAAAATTGATAAGAAGTATGAAAAACATGGTGTAATTCAAAAGCCAAGTACCAGGGTTGCTGGAAATCTGTCATAAAAGCAGAAATCACTTATGATTCTCAGCAAGTCAGTCTGCATTTGTAGAGAAAAAAACAGAAATAACATTTCATTTTGATAACCTTTTATTAGAGGTTGTCTGTGGTGATGGCTTGTGCTAAAATTCAACGATATTTACTTTATTTATTTGTGTAATTGTCGAATGTTTTTTTGGACCACTTTTTCATGTTAAAAAAAGAGGGGGTGGGTTCAGGTCCACCTTTACATATATTGTACTTTAGACCTCAGTAAGATTCAGAATTTCTTTTCGGAGATCTGAATGGGAATATTTGATTATTCCCATCAACTGCTCGCAAAGAGTTCAGATTGGCAGGAAGTTGGTTTGAGGATCCTCGATTGGGAGTTTGGATGGTCTGGGGTGAGGATCAGCAGTTGGGAGCTTGGATGTGTGGGCAGTCAGGTCCAAAAATATGGGTGTTGACTTTTACATGGTATCGATGATTACACTAGTATATATTGCTATGAGCCCAGAGGACCCCAAAACCCATCAGCAATAGATATTCAGCAAGACAAATGGTTACTTAAACAAAAGTTGCTTTTAATTACATTTAAACATGAAAATACAATCAAACTTTAACTTCTCACTATTGAATTTTTTTAATCCCTTCTAATTCTAAGCACAAGTGTATTTAATGAGTGTATAAGTTTTTACAAGTTTTTTGTTTCACAGTCCAATCTCACTTCTTTCCTTCAAGTTCACTGGTTGCAGGCAATTCTTATAGTGTGCACAGAATTTAAAATGTATAAAGTTCACTCGGTTTTGATGCTTGAAAGGTAAATAGTTACCACTCAGGAAGGTTCTTGTTGGTTTTCAGAGAGATTTGTTGTTCCTTCTTAATCAGCCACTTTAATGTCCACTTCATATGAATTTTGCCCCTTCAGGATTTTCCAGATGATAACCTTTTTTTTCAGGTCACCACAGAGTGCCTTTTCGTTTCTCTTATTCCAGGTGAAACATTAGACAGCCAGTGCTCTCCTCTTGCATTAACCACAAGGGCTTTAATCAGGGTGAATCAAGCACTTACACCTGGGGTCCTCCCATTTGTTGTGCAACATATAACAGTCAACCTGAGAGCATGCCTTAGAAGTACTTGCAAATCAAGGTCATTTGTAGTTCTAATGATATAGCGAGAACAGAGAAGTTTTACTGATGTCTAACCAATATATTTGGCTTCCCTGCAAAAAAAATAAGGAAATTGGGACATTCATTTTGCATCTCACCCAAGGTGGAACATTAATCTCTGACTCTCTCTTGTGATCAGATAATCACCAATTCCTAATCACCACATCACCTTTTCTTAAGATGTTCAATCTAGCAACATTACACAGTAATACAGTATTCATTTCAATTTAAACACAAACACAAACATCAACATATCAAACTTTTAAACTATGCAGTTCTTTTTATTTTCGAGATTCAGCCTGTTGGGTGCTTTGATAATGTGTGTGGATCTTCTCAACACAGGTGCCTGTGTCAGCTGTGTTGGTCCACTGCTATCAAGCACTGCTGGTGATTCCTCTGTTGCTGTGCAGGCTGGATCTTCTACATTTGTCTGTTCTTGCAGTGTCACTTGGGTTTTCAGCAGGCTCTTTCAACTCCTCCTCAGTATTTGACCATCCTCTATTTTAACAGTATTGGTTCTTGGATTTACTTTCTCCAGAACAGTGGCCTTCTCATCTGAGGTGTTGGAATCTCCAAGTTTCTCTGTGTCATGTTGTTGACATCCTTCCTATATTTCGGCAACCAAAACTGCACACAATATTCCAAATTTGGCCTTACCAGGGAATGATGTACCAGAATTCCTGAATCGCTTTCTTCAATTGCAATCCTCAATTGTCTACCATTTAACATGTATGAACATGGGTGAGTATTCCTACCAAAATGTAGCACCTCACACTTATCTGTATTAACCTCCACCTGCCATCTTTCTGCCCACTCTTCTAAATGGCCTATATTGCATTGCAAGCTTTGAAAACCTTCCTTAGTGTCCCCAACACCACCAATCTTAGTATCATCTGCTTACTTACTAATTATATTTACCACCCTATCATCCAGATCATTAATATATATGACAAACAACAATGGACCCAGTACTGATCACTAAGTTATTCCACTAGACACCGGCCTCCAATTTGACAAACAATTTTCCACCACTATTCTCTGGCATCTCCCACCCAATCATTGTTGAATCCATTTCACTACTTCAACATTAATACCTAATGCTTGAACCTTCCTAATTAACCTCTTATGCAGAACCCTGTTAAACGGCTTACTAAAGTCCACATAGACAACATCTACAGTTTTCCCTTCGTCAACCTTCTTAGTATCTGCCTCAAAATATTATATAAGATTTGTTAAACATGATCTACCATGCATGAAACCATGTTGACTTCTCCTAATCAGTCCCTGTCTATCCAAATAATTTTATATTCCACCTTCAAGAACACTCTCCATTTATGTACCTACCACTGATGTCAGACTCATGGGCCTATAATTACCCAGTTTACTGTTAGGTCCTTTTGTTTAAACAGTGGAACAACATGAGCAACCCTCCAATTCTCTGACATCTCCCTCATGGCTACTGACATTTTAAATATTTCTGAAAGAGCCCCCCTATTTCTCCATTAACCTCCATCAAGTTCCTAGAAAATATCTTATCAGTGATTCAGCCACCTTTATTCTCTTTAAAATAGACTCAATATTGCTTTCCTTAGTGAATAATGAAGAAAAAAAACATTTAAAATTTCCCCTGTCTCTTCTGACTCCCCACATCGCCTACCCCTCTGATCCTCAAGGGGCCCAATTTTATCGCTCACTATTCTTTTACTTTTAATGTACCTGTAGAAACCCTTTGGATGTATTTTTACCTTGCCTGCCTTCTCCAGCCTCTCCTTATAATGTAAACCTATAATTCAAGTGAATCTTTTCTGCACCAGTTGTAGCATGACATCCCTGCCCCTGTACTCAGTGGCCTAACCGGAGAATGCAAGTTGCTAAATGCCTTCTTCATCAGACTTTCTACTTGTCTCTTCACTTTTGTGGAACTATGTACATGCACTGTCTCATGTCTCTGCACTCTAACACTTTGCAGGGCCCAGTCGTTCACAATAATGCAGTAATTAAGTTCCTGGACTAATAATGTAGAGGCACAAGTAAAGACTAAATTGGGGGAAAAAAACAATAGATATTAGTCATGATGAGGCCAGAATCATTCATTATTATGAGCACCTATTGGGTTACTAATTTCATTCAGGGAGGAAATCTGCCATACTTATTTGTTCAGGTTTATATATTAATAACTCCATAGCAATTTGGTGAAGTCATTTTGGGATTGGCAATTATTGCTGGACTTGCCAATGTTGCTGAGGTTTAGTTCTTAGTCAAGACTTAACAATTACAGGGGTGTGGCCTGATGGCGAAGGAAGAAGAGGTGTAATTCCGTCTTCCCCCAGTTGGACTGATAAATACCCGAATTAAAATACTTTAAAAGTCTGAAAAGTCTGCTGAGAAGTAGTCTGAATGTTAAAAGATTTCAATGGCTGCCAATACAAAGAAGTCAAAAACACAGACTGAGAAGAAACTTTCATTTAAAAATACGGAAGAAATAAGGCCTACTTACCAAGTGGAATCCACGGAATCGCTTGGACAGCTATCTAAACAACAACATGTACCATATCGGCTGAGTATTACCCCCGGCGCCCTTGAAAGATGGCACCAGACTTTCGATTTTTTTTCTTTCTTTCAAGATCAGTGCGCCCGCAATGTCGTGCGCGCTGGAGAAGTGCCAGAATTGATCGAGTCGGCCCCGAAGCGTGATATCGCTGTGGGTCATTGCAGAGGCCCGAGGCAACATGTCAGAAGACGCGCCTGCATGGGCCTCAGCGCTGCCAGGCATGCGCGGTGCGTCAAGCGTACGTGAATTATTAGACATCGTTGGGGAAGTCAGTCAGCAATGCTCTGAGTACACTGGGTCTGGTTCTGCAGGAATGCAGACCAGAAGTTACAAGAACAACTGAATTTAAAAGAACAACAGTTAAAAGCCTTGTCTCAAACTGAACAAACAGGAGAAGAAATACTGACTGCTGCTGAAGGGAAAGAAGTTCGGCCTCGTGGTGAAACTAGTGATACTACTTTTGATGCTGTTTTTACAATTTTGAAATTGATAGATCATCAAATGGGTAACAGGTCAACACAAATGTCTACTTCGATTGGTCATGGATTTATGAATATGACTGAAAAAATGAATAGTATTTGTGAAGAAGTTTCTGTTAAGTAAGATATCTCTGTTGTCAAAGCTGATGTTAATAGGTGCTTGAATAGAGTGAATATAGTTCAAGATAATTTTTAAAAGATAGAAGGTGCCTTTCAAGTTTGTAAAGAACAAGTGGTCTGAAATAAAGAAAATATAGAAAAAGTGGAAGATTCTTTTGTCGGATAGGAAATTCAGAAGAAGGACTTGTTGAAGAAAATAGACTCTTTGGAAAATCAGAGTTGCTGGAATAATGTTAAAATAGTGAGAATTCCTGAAGGAATTGAAGGTCTGGATCCAATAATTTTTTTTTAATGGATCCCCGAAGCATTAAGATTGGCATTTTTTCCAGAAGGTTTGGAATTAGATAGAGCACATAGGGTTCTACAAAGGAAACCATACTTGGGTCAACCTCCAAGAGCAGTTTTGATTCATTGTCTACGCTACCAAGATAGGGAAAGTATATTGAAAGTTGCAGTTCAAAATGCACGTAGATATCAATCCTCATTGATGGTTCAAGGAAACAAGGTTTTCTTCTACCCAGATTTAAGTCAAGAAATTATTAAAAGGCGTAAAGAATTTAATTCTGCTAAGGATGTGCTTTGGCGGAAGGGTTATAAATTTTCTTTTAGATACCCTGCAGTTTTGAAGATCTTTTATGGGAATTTCCAATCACAGTTCTTTGTGAGAGATCACGATGCTCTAATTTTTGCCAATTCTTTGCTAGACAGGGCTACTGAAAGGCATTCTTCGCCTAAGAGGAAGATATCTGATGAGATGAATGGAAATGGGAATGGGAAGTCATCTCTGACAAACATGTCAAAATGTTTGATTGATAAAAGTTTAAAAGGAGGGGCAAAATGTTTGAGAGAGCCGTGGTTTTCAAGGAATATTGGAAACTTGGTTCGAAGGAAAAGGGAGGCGGCCATTAGATATAAGAAGCATGGAGTTAAGGAGATGTTTGAAAGATACATTGCATGTAAGAGGAATCTTAAGAGAGGAATTAGGAAAGCTAAAAGAAGGTACGAGAAAACTATGGCAAGCAGGGTGAAAACTAATCCAAAAGAGTTCTACAAATATGTTAATGGTAAGAGGAAAGCTAGAGATAAAATTGGTCGCTTAGAAAATCAGAGCGGAAAACTGTGTGTGCAGCCTAAAGAAATGGGGGAGATATTGAACAGTTTCTTTTCTTCGGTATTCACTAAGGAGAAGGATATTGGGACATGTGAGATTAAAAAAAGCAAATTGGGTAAATATGGGGAATATAGAGATTATAAAAGGTGTAGTTTTAAGGCTTTTGAAGAATATAAAGGTGGATAAGTCTCCGGGACCAGACGGGATCTTCCCCAGGACATTGAGAGAAGTGAAGGAGGACATAGCAGAGGCTCTGGCGGTAATTTTCCAAATGTCATTAGATATGGGGATAGTGCTGGAGGATTGGCGCATTTCGCATGTGGTTCTGTTATTTAAAAAGGGTTCAAGGAGGAAGCCTGGCAACTATCGGCCTGTAAGTTTGACGTCTGTGGTAGATAAATTAATGGAGAAAATTCTTAGAGATAGTACTTGTAAACATCTGGATAGACAGGGTCTGATCAGGAGCACTCAACATGGATTTGTGGGAGGAAGGTCATGTTTGACCAATCTGATTGAATTTTTTGAAGAGGTGACTAGGAATGTGGATGAGGGTAGCGCAGTGGATGTTGTCCATATGGACTTCAATAAGGCCTTCGATAAGGTACCACATGGAAGGTTAGTTAGGAAGGTGCAGTCTTTAGGTATAAATTTTAAGATAGTCAAATGGATTGAACATTGGCTGAAAGGGAGAGGCCAGAGAGTGGTAGTGGATAATTGTCTGTCAGGTTGGAGGCCGGTGACCAGTGGTGTGCCTCAAGGATCTGTATTGGGCCCATTGTTGTTCGTTATATACATTAATGATCTAGATGATGGGGTGGTGAATTGGATTAGTAAATATGCAGACGATACTAAGATAGGTGGAATAGTGGATAATGAAGAAGGTTTTCAAGGATTGCAGAGGGATTTGGGCTGCTTAGAAAAGTGGGCTGAAAAATGGCAGATGGAATTTAATGCTGATAGGTGTGAGGTGCTTCATTTTGGTAAGAAGAATCAGAATAGGACATACGTGGTAAATGGGAGAGCATTGAGGAATACAGAAGAGCAGAAAGATTTAGGAGTAACGGTACATCGTTCCCTGAAGGTAGAAACTCACGTGAATAGGGTGGTGAAGAAGGCTTTTAGTATGCTGGCCTTTATCAATCATTGCATGGAATATAGGAGTTGGGAGGTGATGTTGAGATTGTATAAGACGTTGGTGCGGCCTAATTTGGAGTTCTGTGTGCAGTTCTGGTCGCCTAATTATAGGAAGGATATAAACAGAGTGGAGAGAGTGCAGAGAAGATTTACCAGAATGTTACCTGGGTTTAAGCATCTCGAGTATAGGGAGAGATTGGACAGATTAGGTCTTTATTCTTTGGAGCGTAGAAGGTTGAGAGGGGATTTGATAGAAGTATTTAAGATTATGAAAGGGATAGACAGAGTGGATGTGGATAGACTATTTCCGTTAAGAGGAGGAAAGATTAAAACAAGAGGACATGAGTTAAGAATTAAGGGGCAGAGGTTTAGAGGTAACATGAGGGGGAACTTCTTTACTCAGAGAGTGGTAGCCAGGTGGAATGATCTTCCGAGAGAAATAGTGGCGGCGGAGTCAATTGTATTATTTAAGAAAAGGTTGGACAGGTATATGGATGAGAAGAAGATGGAAGGTTATGGGCATTGTGCAGGGAGGTGGGACTAGAAAGGGGTGTTTGGTTCGGTGTGGACTAGAAGGGCCTAATGGCCTGTTTCCGTGCTGTAATTGTTATGTTATGTTATTGATGATCTGGAGCAAGTTTTGGGACTGAAATCATAAGGGTTGTGAGCTGATTAAGACTTATAATTTTGTAAGTCCGGTTGGGGGGGATGGAGCTTGCTGAAGATTTCGGTAGTTTTCCGCCACGAGTGGGAGGGATTTTATTTCTTTCCACACCCAGTTAAGTGGGGAGTTACTACCTTTGTAGTATTTATACAAAACAAATACTTTTTTTCTAGTGCTAGTTTTACTTTGTTAAAGAGGGGTTGATTGATTCTTTGAATTATATTATATTTCAAGGGGAGCTTTAAATTTTATTATTGGAGAAGGGCAGGGGTCTTTTTTTGTTGTGAATGGAAGGAATAGAAAAAGGGGATTCTGAATTTGTTTTTACTTTATTTTGATAATAATGTCCAACCAGAATTTTGCAACATTTAATGTGCAGGCTTTAAATAACACGATTAAATGAAAATGAGTTTTACTTTATATAAAAAAGATGAAAATTTATATTGCTTTTCTACAGGAAACTCATTTAACTGAAAGAGAACATTTGAAATTAAAGAGAGATTGGGCCGGTCATGTATTTTCATCTTTTAATTCGAAAATGAGAGGAGTGGCGATTCTGATGCATGAGAAGTTAGCATTTGAATTTGAATCTTCAGTGGAATCTGCTGGGGGAATTTTAATGATTAATTGTAACCTTTACGCGGAAGCATGGTCTTTGCTGAATGTGTACGCTCCTTATGTTGATGAGGAACAATTTATGTCTGAAGCTTTTCTAACTTTAAGTCAATCTGAAGAAAGTA
This sequence comes from Narcine bancroftii, assembly GCF_036971445.1. Lineage (NCBI taxonomy): Eukaryota > Metazoa > Chordata > Chondrichthyes > Torpediniformes > Narcinidae > Narcine > Narcine bancroftii. The sequence continues at coordinate 216,905,291 of NC_091469.1, read as the reverse complement.
TTTTGATTGGGGGAGATTTTAATTGTGTATTAGATCCATTATTAGATAAATCCCCAAAAATTGTGAATAAATTAAAGGCAGCGGTTAAATTGATCTTGCTGATGAAAGATTTAAATCGGTTAGAAGTTTGGAGAATATTAAACCCTACTGAGAAAGATTTTTTATTTTACTCTCCACGCCATAATTCTTTTTCAAGGATTGACTTTTTTTTAGTATCTGCACATTTGCAATCATGTTTTATTCAAGCTGAATATAAGAGTAGAATTATTTCTGATCATTTATTGTTATTTATTTCTTGTGTTGGACTGGAAGTTAGTCAATCAACTTTTCATTGGAGGTTTAATGCAATGTAACTGAAAAAAAAACGGAATTTGTAAAATTTATTAAGGATCAAATTGCTTATATTTTAGATCTGAATAGGAATAAAGTTCAAAGCAATTTCACTCTATGGGATGCTTTGAAGGCATTTTTACGTGGTCAAATTATTAGTTACGCAACAAAGGAAAAGAAGAAGTTTTTGGCAGAGACTTGGTCTTTGGAGAAACAGCTGATTTGGAAAAAGAATTCCAGAGGAATTGTACAGAGGATAATAAGGCAGTTTTGACAAAACTGAAGTTAGGATATAATACATTACAAACATATCAGTTTGAACGTCTGATTCAAAGATCTAAACAGCGCTATTATGAGTTAGGGATAGAGCCCATAAAGTTTTGGCCTGGCAATTGAAAACAGAACAGATATCAAGAACTATTAATGCTGTGAGGAAAGATAATTCAGTTACTTTTAAACCTCAGGAGATCAATGACCATTTTTTTTATCATTTTATCAGAAATTATATACCTCTGAGGGAGTTTGAGATGACAGATTGATTGAATCTTTTTTGTCAGAATTAAATTTGCCAATATTAGGGGAAGATGATGTGAGGAAATTAGATTCTCCTTTTTCAGATTTAGAAATAAGGATGTTATTCAACAAATGCCTAATGAGAAATTTCCAGGAAATGATGGGTTTACTGTTGATTTTATAAAGCTTTTTATGATGACCTGTCCTCTTTGTTTATGGACATTCTTAATCAGGTAACTCAAGAACAAGCCCTACCAGACTTGCGTTTAAGTGCAGTAATAACAGTTATACCAAAAAAAGACAGAGGTTCTTTGAAAGTGGCTTCATATCGACCAATTTCTTTATAGAATGTCGATTATAAAATAATAGTGAAATTATTGGCCAATAGACTTGCAAAGTATTTACCACAATTGGTACGTGCTGATCAGGCTGTTTTTTTAAAAAAATAGGTATGCCTCTGACAATATACTTAGAGCGATTTCATTGAATAATGCTTCACGACAGCGACCTGACCTATCAATGGTTGTTGGACTAGATGATGAGAAAGATTTTGATAGGGTCAAATGGAATTTTTTATTTAAAGTGTTAGAGAAATATAAGTTTGAATCCTAATTTATTGGTTTGGTGAAGGCATTATCTAAAATCCTGTAGCTAGGGTGACGACAAATAGTCAAACCTCTTCTTTCTTTAAATTATCATGTTCTACTCATCAAGGTTTCCCTTTGTCACCAGCTCTATTTGTGTTGGTAATTGAACCTTTAGCTCAGGCTATTTGACAGAATGAGAATATTAGAGTATGAAGTTAGCAGATGAGGAATATAAGATCAATTTATTTGTGGATGATGTTTTGATATATTTAACTAATCCAGAACGATCTTTAACTTACTTGCAAGAATGTTTGGAATGATATGGTAAATTATCAGGTTATAAAGTGAATTGGGATAAAAGTGAACTACTACCAATTTCTGAAGGAAACTACGACCAGTGTAGACAAATTACTAAACTTCGATAGACTGATAAAATTAAGTATTTAGGGATAATGATTGAGGTTAAGATTCAATCATTGTATAACTTAAATTATGTACCGTTATTGAGAAAGATTAGAGCTGATTTGATTAAATTGAAGGATTTACCTTTGTCTTTAATGGGTCGAGTAAACTGTATTAAGATGAATATTTTTCCACAAATCTAATATCTTTTTCAATTTATTCCTTGTCCCCTGTCAATATCTTTTTTTGTCAAGATTTAAATAAAGCAGATCAAGAATTTTTATGGAAGGGAAAATTAGCAAGAGTAGCGATGCATAAAGAGACTTGGAAGTATGCTTTTGGAGGTTTGCAATGACCTCACTTCCAAAATTATTACGAGGCAGCTCTGTTAAGATTTATTAATCGTATGTTAGATGTTACGTGTCCCCCTCATTGGGCCAAGGTGGAATTGGCTGGTAGATCAGAATCTTGTCCACATCAATTTGTATTTAAATGGAATTCTGTTTTGAGTAGGCGCTGGCGCAGGCGCTGGCGCAGGCGCAGGCACAGGATTACCCCTAATTACCCCTGATTACCCCTGATTACCCCTGATTACCCCTGATTACCCCTGATTACCCCTGATTACCCCTGATTACCCCTGATTACCCCTTGTTTACCCCTTGTTTACCCCTTGTTTACCCCTTGTTTACCCCTTGTTTACCCCCTTGATTACCCCCTATTTACGCCCTAATCATGCCCCAATTACGCTCTAATAACGCCTTCATTTACCCTGTTTAGAAATGTGCCCTCACCAAAAGTCTCTCGCCTAATTGCCTTTTTTTTGGTCTACTTTCCAGTTTTAAAACTGGTCTCTGACATGAAAAATTGGCTTTCCTTAACTTGCTGCAGAAGTGACAATCCTATAGAATCGTTCCTATTCTTTTAAAATATTTGGAACCCAAGAACATGACAACACAGATATTGACCTTTCATCATTTCTAGTGTGTGCTTAACTTTTTTCTGTTAGGTCCCACTGAGCTGCACCCAGATCTTTCCCCTCCAAACCTTTTGTGTCCATGTACCTGTCCAAATTTTTCTTAAATATCAAAATTGAGCCTGCATTTACTACTAAGCTGGCAGCTCATTCCACATTCCCAACACTTTCTGCGAGAAGAAATTATCCCTAATGTTCAATTTAAACTTCCCCCTTTCACCCTTAACCCATTTTCACTGATTTTTAATCTTTCCTAACCTCAATGGAAAAAAGACTGGCTAAAATTTACTCCATCTTTACCCTCATAATTTTGTATACCTCTATCAACTCATCCCTCATGCTTCAGGGAATAAAGTTTTAACTTGTTTAACTTTTCCCTGCAACCCACTTCCTGAAGACTGGGCCACAACTTTGTAAATCTGCTCTGCACTCCTTTCACCTTGTGATATCTTTCCTGTAGTTATGTGGCCCAGTCTGTGCACAATACTCCAAATTTTGCCTCACTAATGTCTCATACAACTTCAACATAACATCCCAACTCTTGGACTCAGTCTTTGGATTTATGAATACCAATATGCCAAAAGCTCTCTTTCTGACCCTATCTGCTTGTGATATCACTTTGAAGGACACAAAGCACACCACTGGTGATTGCCATCAGCCAGGAAGGCAATCGTTCACTCATCTACTTAAAAAAATACACTAAAAAAACCTGAGCAGCCTATCCTGAGGATCTGTTGAATAATTTAAAACATTGCTTCGATCTACACTGACAGATAACAAACACAGCAAGAATTATATTGTCTGGAAAGGAAGAGTTAATTCATAGATTAACACCAGTTATATCCCATGAAAGTCATCAATAAATGGTTTTCAGCATTCTTCAAACTTAGCAGTGGATTCTCAAGACAACTTCTGATGTTTTCCAGATTTAAGAAAGACAACCAGAGAAAACTATTGATATAATGTAGGAGTATCAGTGTCTTTCCATTTAAGTAAAATGGCTCTTCCAGCTAATTGAGTAGAAAAAGCTACCACTCGATTATGCAAAAGTAGATAAACAACTAAAATCCAAAAAAAGAGCAGTTGAGGGATCAGGTTGTATTTGAAAAAAACAGAATCATTGATTGAGTGGAAAAGAAAAAATTCCATAATTTTTATCACACTGAACATGATAAAAACCTATGAGTCAATGAAGCCACTTCAATATTGCATCTGTCACAAGTGAAGTTTGTATTTGGAAAAATGCAAGCTAGTTTATCTTTAGACATATAAGCTCTATGAACTATTTTAAGCTGTGTTATATAATGATGTGCACAAAGTGAAGAAGTATTAACTAGTCTGGTAATTCTTCCCCATATTTCCCTATATTTCAGGAGGTAATGTTACTTTCAAAAATTGATAAGAAGTATGAAAAAACATGGTGTAATTCAAAAGCCAAGTACCAGGGATGCTGGAAATCTGTCATAAAAGCAGAAATCACTTATGACTCTCAGCAAGTCAGTCTGCATTTGTAGATATAAAAACAGAAATAACATTTCATTTTGATAACCTAGTATTAGATGTTGTCTGTGGTGATGGCTTGTGCTAAAATTCAATGATATTTACATTATTTATTTGTGTAATTGTTGAATGTTTTTTGGACCAATTTTTCAGGTTAAAAAAAGAGGGGGTGGGTTCAGGTCGACCTTTACATATGTTGAACTTTAGACCTCAGTAAGATTCAGAATATTTTTTAGGAGATCTGAATGGGGATATTTGATTATTCCCATCAACTGCACGCAAAGAGTTCAGATAGGCAGGAAGTTGGGTTCAGGATCCGCGATCAGCATTCAGGAGCTTGGATGTGTGGGTGGACAGTTCCAAAAATATGGGTGTTGACTTTTACATGGTATCGATGATTACACTAGTATATATTGTTATGAGCCCAGAGGACCATAAAACCCATCAGCAAGAGATATTCACCAAGACAAATGGTTACTTCAACAAAAGTTGCTTTTAATTATATTTAAACATGAAAATAGAATCAAACTTTAACTTCTCACTATTGACTTATATAATCCCCTTCTAATTCTAAGCACAAGTGTATTTATTGTGTGTGTAAGTTTTTCAAAGTTTTCTGTTTCACAGTCCAATCTCACTTCTTTCCTTCAAGTTCACTGGTTGCAGGCAATTCTTATAGTGCGCACAGAATTTAAAATGTATAAAGTTCACTAGGCTTTGGTGCTAGAAAGGTAAATGGTTACCACTCAGGAAGGTTCTTGCTGGTTTTCAGAGAAATTTGTTTTTCCTTTTTAATCAGCCGCTTCAATGTCCACTTCAAATGAAATTTGCCCCATCAGTGTTTTTCAGATGATAACCTTTTCCTTTCAGGTCACCACAGAGTGCCTTTCTGTTTCTCTTATTCCAGGTGAAACATTAGACTGCCAGTGCTCTCCTCTTACATTAACAACAAGCACTTTCAACCTGTCCTTTGGAAGCTTGTTCTGTTTCAGTCCCAGTTGCTGTTGTTGGCTGTAACACTCGAAATTATCACACTCTCGCGCGCACTCGCTCGCAAGCACTCTTCCAGACAGCAGTGGCTCCGACATGCTCTTTCATCTGTTGCCTTTTGCAAACAACAATCCATTAGATTCCTCAAAGTTGCTGTGCAAGTTGATAAGTTTGAAAAAATGTTTTGGTCATTCTTGGGGGGGATTGCGTTCACGAGCTGCAAGGTAATATTGCAGTTGTATAAATCTCTGGTTAAACCCCACTTAGAGCATTGTGTACAGTTCTGATCACCTTATTATAGGAATGATGCAGATGTTTGGGATAAGGTGCAGAGCAGATTTACCAGGATGCTGCCTGGAGTACAGTCCATGTGCTATGAAGAAAGTTTGAGTGAGCTATGGCTTATCTCTTTGGAGCAATTGAGAATGAGGGGTCACTTAATTGAGGTGTATAAGTGTTTAAATGAAGAAATGTGTTTATAGACACAGCACCATAACAAGCACTTCTGGCTACAAACCTGCAGCACCGAAATTTGACCAATTATTCCACTATGCCCAAATGCCTACAGTATGGTTACAGGCCATTTTGCCCAACAAGCTTGTGCTGCCGAATTTACGCCCCGCTTACGCCCCGCTTACGCCCCGCTTACGCCCCGCTTACGCCCCGCTTACGCCCCGCTTACGCCCCGCTTACGCCCCGCTTACGCCCCGCTTACGCCCCGCTTACGCCCCGCTTACGCCCCGCTTATGCCCCACTTTACCTACACTTCAAATAAGTTTCAAACAGTTTTTGAAATGTGGAAGGAAACCGGAGCACCCAATGAAAACCAACGCAGATGCGGAGAAAATGTACAAGGTCCTTACGGACAGCATCAGATTCAAACATCGATCTCTGAAGCTGTAATAACATTGTGCTAACTACTCCTATAACTTGGCTTCCCTTTTATTAGAGACATAGATGGAATGGGCAACCAGTTCCTTTTCCCCCAGGGAGCCAATGGCCAATAACATATGGCATCTGTTTCAAGCAAGTACAGGAAAATTTAGGGGAGAGTTCAGAACATAGAACACTACAGCACAGTTCACACCCTTTGACCCTGATGTTGTGCTGACCCGTATATATCTTAAAAAAACTCTCTTCCCCATCATCCTCTTTCTTCCATGTGCCTAAATGTCTCTTAAATGCTCCCAATGTTTCAGCCTCCACCACCATACCTGGCAAGGCATTCTAGGTATCCACAATTCTGTGTAAATATATAAAATTAACCCTGATTCCTCCCTTAAGCTACCCTCCCTTCACATGTCCTTTAGTATTTGCTATTCCTTCTTGGGTTGGGGGGGGAGGGGGTGGAAAGTGCTGGCTGTCCACACCATCTGTGCCTCTCATAATCACTGTCTCCTCTCATCTTTCTATGCTCCATAGAGAAAAGTCCCAGTTCTGCTAACCTTGCCTCATAAGAGTTATTTTTCCAATCCAGGCAACATCCTGGTAAATCTCCTCTGTCCCCTCTCTGTGGCTACCATATAATTTCTATAATGAGGTGACCGGAGGTCTATATTTTACACCGAGAGTAATGGCTGATTGGAATTCACTGCCAAAATTATGGTTCAGGCTGATCGAATAGGTGCATTTAAAAGACTCTTAGACAGGCACATGAATTTAAGAAAGTGGGGGTTTATGGACCGTGAGGGAGAAAAAGATGATATTGATCATGGATCAGGCTTGTATAGGTCAGAACAACATTGTGGGCTGATCGGCATGTACTGTGCAACCCGATGTTCTATGATTGTCTGACCCATTTTGACCCCAGGATATTTGGTTTTTAGTTTTTTTGTCTTTGTGCAACATTTGTGTGTGCATGAGTGAAGGTGAGAAATCAACGATATCTACCTTGATTTCTTCCATTTTATGGTGGCTCTGTGGATCACCATGCTCATATGTCAACATCAATGAATTTTTTTATGCTATGTGCAGCCACTTGAATTTATAATACTTCACTTCAAATTGTAATAAATCTCTGCAATGCTGATAACTTTAAACTACAATCTCTATTTGATAATTTGGCTGAGGGAATCAAATGTAAAATTTCTGAGTTTGTTGATTGCACAAGCTAAGTGAAAGTCTGGGCAATATATTGATGTTACAAGTTTCCGAAATAATCTCAAGTGTAATGAGGCAGTTAGGAAGGGGAATGGAGTGTGTCTTCATTATAAGAGGATCTGAATATAAAAATAAAGATGTTTTGTGTGGGATGCCTAATGATAGCACATTACCACTTGTTAAAATACTGTGGAGATATGGTCCTGTATCAAGTGAGTTTAGTGTATTTTTTAGCTGTCTAAAATACATGTGCTGTGCTGCCTGTAAGGAATTTTTGTGTCTGGGTGGGTTGTCTCCGGGGGCTGAGGTTTCCTCCCACCCTTCAAAAGTGTACCAGGGTGTAGGATAATGGGGTGTAAATTGGGTGGCACAAACTTGTAGGACCAAATTGGCCTGTTATAGGGCTGTATGTCTAAATTTTAAAAAAATATAATCGAGCCCAGCACCAGCTCCCAGAGAGCCCAGGTCCTTGTCATAAAAGGGGGCAGCAAACAGAGGATGGTCATCGACTATAGCCAGACCACCTCCTGGTACACCCAGCTGGACACCTACCCATTGCCCTGCATCACTGACATGGTCAACGAGATAGCCCAGTACAGGGTTTTTTCCACGATTAACCTGAAGTCAGCCTACTACCAGTTCGCATCCATGCCCAGGATAAATCTTATTTTGCCTTTGAGGCAGACGGGCACCTCTACCAGTTCCGCTGGGTCCTGTTTGGGTGACAAATGGAGTCTCTGTGCTTTAGCTGGAGATGGTCCACATGGTAGACCAGCACAATCTAACAGCGACTGTTTATTACCTGGACAATGACACCATCTGCAGCCATGACCAGCAGGACCACGATGTCAACTTTGAGAGATTTCTCCAGATGGCTGAGGCATTGAACCTCACATATAACAGGGAGAGGTGTGTGTTTAGAACTACCCGCCTTGCCATCCTGGGGTGCATCATGGAACATGGTGTAATTGATCCCGGATGCATGCGTCCACTGATGGAACTGCCTCTCCCCCATGTGCTCAAGGCCCTCTGCAGGTGCCTAGAGCTCTTCTCTTACTATCCCCAGTGGGTCCCCTGCTTCTTAAACAAGGTCTTCCCAATGGCCCAAGCCACCACCTTTCCCCCTCCCTTCCCCCCCCCAAAGGTGATTGGAGCACAAAGTCCAGCGACAGCCCCCAGACCACCGGGGACCTCATCCATCCTTCTTCAAGTACCTAATGTCAGACTGTAAGCTTATAATAGCTAAGAGCAGGCTCTATGCGAGGCCAACAGGACCTTTATCAAGGCCGAAGTGAGATAGTTTCTGGTGGAAGGAGTAATAGAGCCCAGCCACCCACAAACTCTCAGTACTTAGCCCACAGCAGGCAGGACATCAATGATGCCATGATGCATGCTGTGGACAAGATCTCCCCATTCCAGGTGGAGTGCAATGCCTTTGACATTACCCTTGCTGCCACCATCAATCAAGGGGACCTACCTGTAGCCTTTTTCTCCAGGACCCTTCACGGTTCAAAGCTTGGACACTCCATCCTTGAAAAGGAGGCCCAGACAATCATGGAAGCAGTCCTCCACTGGCACCACTCCTTGGCTGGCAGGAGGTTCACTCTCCTCAGACCAGTGGGCAGTGGCTTTCATGTTCAGCACCACCCACAGAGGCAAGATTAAAAACAAGAAGATCTTGTGCTGGAGAATGGAGCTGGCCATGTTCAGATAAGACATCCAGTGTAGGCCAGGGAAGCTCTATGACTCCCCGGTGCCCTGTCCCAAACCTGCGCAGTCCAAACAGTTTCAGGCACTGCATGACATCCTTTGCCACCAGGTGTCACACGCCTGACCTACTTCATTAAGTCCTGGAACCTCCCCCTTACTGTCCAAGAAGTCTGAACCATGACTGAGTCCTGCAGGGTCTGTGCAGAATGCAAACCACGCTTCTTCTGCCCACCATAGACCCATATAGTGAAGGCCACTCAGCCCTTTAAGTGACTCAGCGTTGACTTCAAGGAACCACTGCCTTCCACGTATAAGAATGTCTATTTCCTCTTGGTCATAGATGAATACTTCAATTTTTCCTTTGCCATCCCTTGCCCTGAAACCTCCACCACCTCTATTATCAAGGCGCTGGTGCTCATCTTCATGTTCTGATACCTGGTATTCATCCACAATGACTGAGGGTTCCGCTTCATGAGTGAGGAGCAGCACCAGTACTTGACAGAGCAAGGCATCGTGTCTTTTCACACGACTAGCTACAACCACAGGACAACAGGTAGGTTGAATGTAAGAATGGGGTAATCTGGAAGACAGTCCTCCTGGCCCTGAGGTCCAATGGTTAGTCCGTCAACTATTGGCAAGAGGCCCTCCCTTAGGTGCTTGATGCCATACAGTCATTCTTGTGTATGGCTACCAATCAGACCCCTCACGAATGCCTCTTCTCCTTTCCTACGAAACCAGTGAGTGGCATCTTACTGACAGCATGGCTGATGTTTCCGAGACCAGTACTCCTCTGCAAACACACGAGGACCCACAAATCCAACTCTCTGGTCAAGCAGGTGAACCTCCTCCAATCAAACCCAAATTACGCCGTTCAGGTACATCAATGGATGCAAGGACATCAACCAGGGGCCCAACCTTCTCACCCCGGGCACCCCTGTCCCATTCAGGATCCCCTGGGAGCTGACACCCTTTCTCTGCCCCTCCAGATGGCCCCACTCCTAGCAGACCTGCCCCACACCACCACTCTGCCAGACAATATCCTGCCCACACCAATGCCTGCCCCGGTAACCCCAGACCCAGCTGACCCTCTGGTGGCCCTGCCCCCACTGACTGTTGAACAGGAGCCTGTCCTGCAACAGTCCCAGAGGCACAGATGACTGCTGGACTGTCTGAACTTGTAGATACTACCAAGTACTGAGAACACCTCCCCCCACGGACTCTTTATAAGGGGGTGAATGTGGTGATACAACCACTACACTGGCTGCACTTCTACCAGCCGACTGCAGGGGAAAACCACTGCACCTACAGGTAGGCAACCTGGGAGGCTGGCCCCACCTGCCAACTGTCAATCACTAGCCCATATAAATCGAGCCAGCCTCTTCGGGGATAGTCAGACATGTGGAACCAGCAAAGATACTGAGACTGGTGTGTACAAGTTTAAACTAATTAAAGCCTGTTGTGCAGTCTGTGGACTTTGTGTCAGAATTATTTGTACAGCAGCGCTCACAGGCATGTACACCTTTTTCAACATGCCTCTAATCGAAGGTATCAACTAAGACATCGGTTTCCTTTGTCCTAAGTTCTGATCACAGGCAAAACCTTCCCCACTATTGAGTACATCTACGTGGAACATTGCTGTCGGAGAGCAGCAACAATTATCAGGGACCCACACCTTCCAGCACACACTCTTTTCTCACTGCGGCCATCAGGAAAGAGGTATAGATGCCACAAGACTTGCGCCACCAGGTTCAGAAACAGCTGCTACCCCTCCACCATAAGATTCCTCAGCAACAAACTCAATTAGGGACTTGTTCAAGGACTCATACTTGTGCACTTTATTGATTTTCTTTTAGTTCTCTCTGCATTGCACAGTCAGTTTGTTTGTTTGTTATTTGTTTACAGTTTTTTGTTTGCATGTTTATGCTGAGTACGGGTTGTTTGGAGTGCCTGTTAGTAGTAATTCTGCTGTGTCCACAGGAAAAAGGAATCTCAGGGTTCTATGTGATATCATGTATGTACTCTGGCAATAAAACTGAAATTTGAAAATCTGAAATCTGAGGTTGTCAACTTGAAACATCAACTTTGTTTATCCCCCCACTTAAGCTGGCTAACCTGTTGAATTGTTCCAGTATTTTCTTTTTGTGCCCACACTTGTGCTTGGAAAGGGTTTAGATTGGAGGATTATGCTCAATTTGATGATGGTCTATGCCCGTAATGAGGTCAAAGTATCCAGCAACTGTGTGTCATGATGACTGAGAAGTTTACAAACAAAAGGAACAGGAATAGAGCTTTCAGCCTTGGGCTCACTCCACCATTCCCCATGGCTGATCTTCTATAAGTCCTCTCCCCATTTTCCATAATTCCTCTATTTTGAATGTAATCAATTACCAATCCACAAAGCAACGGGTAGAATGTTCTAATGATTTACCACATTTCTTTTCACTTCAATCCTTATTTATAAATTTTAATGGATGCCACCTTGCTGATGCCTTTCACCAGAACCCTTATTATTTATTACATGTTGCAAATACTGTTGAGTGCCAGGACTACTGAAATAATAGCCCAGAAGTGGGCTTCCTGACTTTATAATGTATTGTAATCATAATAGGAATCGAAAATCATGTTAATGGTATTGTAGACACACCAGAAAATGGAAATGAATGTTTGTTATACAGTAGCTGAATGGTCTGATGTTTGACTGACAATGGTGAGAACATGACAGATGATGTGAAGAGAAAGACTTGCACTGCGAATGTGGGCATCTGGAACAAAAGCTGAATGCTGGAAGAACCTGCAACGGCTCTGATTCAACTCAATGACATACTTTTCTCCAACAAAAATGCTGCTTGACCTGCTGAACACCAACAGAGCTCTGTTCTAGATGATGTAATATGCTGGATCTGCTGCCAGCAGAAAGCTTGGGGACAGTTTGCAAAGTAATTTTTCCCAGACAATCTTCCTCCAGTAAAGCCTCTCTCTCTTTCTCTCTCTTTCTCTCTCTGTCTCTCTCTGTCTCTCTCTGTCTCTCTCTGTCTCTCTCTGTCTCTCTCTGTCTCTCTCTGTCTCTCTCTTTCTCTCCCTCTCTCTCTCTCTGCAATTGCAAAAATAACTTTTGTCGATAGATGGGGCAGAATTTGAAGACACCAGTCATTTACCTAATGATGTATTAATATTATCTGATAGTTATGTTCATTAGAAACTGCTCCCATATTAATCAAAATGATTTATGGTTATTCATTTTATCTGATTTTTTTCCCTCTTCATCAAAATGTAACTTGGCAAACCTCCAGCATAACTCTCATATCTGAGAATATTGAAAGGTTGTGGTCAGATCATCTGCTAATTACTTTCTGACTTGTTCATATAAGAGGGTAAGTCAAGGTAGTTGGTATGAATCTGAGGGGAACATGTGTCACCTATACCAGCTGGACCAAATCAAGCAGTGGCCTTCAGAATGTTGTACGCAGTATTGAAGTGATATGGGTTTCCACAATTCTCTGACTCTACTTTCAAAGTTACCAGCCTTTAATGGACACTCACCATTTCATATCCTGTACGATTTTGAACCGGGGTCATATTAGGATTCTTCCCAAACCAATGGAAGGAAATTTGTATAGAACACTACAGGCCCTTCAGCCCTTGATGTTGTGCCTGCCCATAAGTTCCTTTAAAAATATACTAAACCCTACCTACCCTGTAACCCTCTATTTCTCTTCCATCCATGTGCCTGTCTAAGAGCCTCTTAAATGCCCCAATGTTTCAGGCTCAACCACCATCTCTGTAAAGGCATTCCAAGTGCCCAGAACTCTCTGCGTTTTTAAAATAAAACTTACCCATGATGTTTCCCCTAAACTTCCCTCCCTCCACTTTGTGCACGTCCTTTGTTTCAGCTATCATACATACCTTGTTTCATGCTCTGACAGTTAGAGTACATTTGTATATCAAAGCAGCAGTGGACATAAAGTCCATATTTATCTGTTAGCTCTTTCCTTGTATTTATGGTTTGCCTTTGTGTTGTATAAAATGTTTTTTTTCCTGACTGATCCACTGCTCAGGGTGAGGGCACTTTATTACCCTTCAGAAGCTTCCTCTCAGACATGTTGCATGAGGCTCTGCAGTGTTGACATTGGCTGACCCATAAAGAGCATTTATCCTTGCAGCATTAGATGTATTTGAATAGACAAGCTTATGAAATAAGCATTCATTTTGCATGACTGAGAAAAAGATGCCCTGCAATTAGGTTCTCTCTGGCAGTTTTTATAATGAATTGTGTGAGAATTAAAGAACCTGTGAAATGTGAAATATGAATTTCAGAGTTAGGAATGGACAACAGTTCTGAAAACTAGAATCCAGTCTATTGTGTGTGCACCCGCACACCCACCAACAGACACATTCCCATACATTCAAATGTTCTCACAAATGCACACACTTTCACAGTAACAAACATTACTGTTTGTTCACAAACACATGAATGCAAGCACAGCACTAAAATCATGCACAAGAAATTAAGTTGTTGCCATGGTCTGGGATGATATCAGGATTTTAAAAGGCTTGGTCACCATGAGGTGAATTGTGATGGCACAAAAGCAGGACATTTGCCCTCCTCTTCTCCCCCCCCCCCACCCCCACAAAAAAAATCTGCATGCTGAATGTTGCGTACCTCTCTGTAGTAAAACTCTGATATTTCACTCTATTAGAAATCCTGCTGGTTCAGTATTTGGTTTGCTTGAAGCTGATTCCTATGGTTTCTTTCACATGCTGATGCTGTGGTTCATGAATTTCCTTTAAACTAGTCAGTACCCTGCTTCCCTCACTTGCTTTAAACTCACCTGGTTCTGTTTCCCATGTTCCTTGAAACTTACCCAGGCCTTGTTTCCATGCCCTACTTATTCTCTTGCTAGGTTACTAGAATTATTTGTTCTATTGTGAAAAACCTTTTTTTATATTTAACAAAAAGTGAATTTGCATGTGATGACTGATGTCCAAAAGTCTGGGGAATCTGCTAGGCTGGCTCTACCAAAATCCTGAAGTTGCCAGATTGACAACAATATCACAATAAACTAGTCCAATTTCACAGTCCAATTTTCCACACTATCCTTCTATCTCTTGATGATTCAAGAGGTCCTTTAGATACAGTAGGTTGTGAGAGCATCTACCTTCTGAATTAAAATCTGCTTCTCAGATTTCCCACTAAACTTATCTTTAAAATAAATGCCTTCTAGTTTTATGTATCCTATATGTGCACATTTTAATTTTTCATACCCGAGTCAGCATCTATTTCTTCCACCTCTAATGCTCCAAGGAAAATAAATTCAACCTATAATTCTCTTCTCATAACTGAAATGCTCCAACTTGTGCAATATGATGCAAATCCTCTCCATCCTCGCCCTAATTTAATCACATCCTTTTCTGTAGTTCTACACTATGCTGCTGTGCCAACCTCCTTACCCCACACATATTATTTTATTCTCTGCCTGAATTAATGAAGCCCAGTATCCTGTACGTTTTCTTCACCTCCTTGTTTTTATACTCTATTTTCATTTTGTGTACAACATGCATAAAGAAACAACCATTACTCAAATACATAAATTAAAATAAGAGAAAAAAAATCAATGTTACAAATTGTTTATATCTTCACCAGTCCCATCCCCCTCCCTCCCAACAAAGCCCCAAAGAGAAAAGAACAAAAGAGAAGATGGGTACAAAAAAAAACAAAAGCAAGGAAGAAAACAAGGAGCTATTGGGATCCGATATCCAGTTCATCGGATCTAATTTCTTTTATTACCTAGATTTCTAGAATGGGAAAGAAATCAGGAACAGAATAAATGTCCCTAAATACTCAACCTTGCATTCTGCTATACCTGCAAAAGCATGTTGTACTTCTTCCTTAAGTTGTAAATAACTTTCTTCAGGGGAACACCACTATGCATTTCTGCATTCCATCAGGCTGATTCCAGAGGGGAATCATATTTCCAAGTAACCGCATTACATTTCCAGGCCATCGTCAATGCAGTTTTAAGAAGTTCTAATTGATAGTTGGACAATTTCATTTTAGATTTTATGTCGACAGTATTTCTTAGGAGGAACAATTCTGGACTTTGTGGTAATTATTTCCCAATAATAATTATCTACTAAAATTCTTAAATTTTCCCAAAAGGGTTTCACTTTAGAACATGACCAGTGGAATGTAAAAAAAAGGTTCCTGTTTCTTAACCGCATTTAAAGCATATTTCCGTTATATTAGAATTTAATTTATGCAATTTTTGCGGGGTAAGATGTAGCTGATGCAAAAAATTGTTGCACTAATCTATATCTTGCAATTAATTGTGTGCAATCCTGACCTGAATCAGACCACTTCTTATCACTAAAACTAATATTCTAGTCTGTTTCCCATCTTTGTTTTGATTTGTGTAACTCCCACTTAGGAGTGCCTGTCTGAAGTAAGGAATACATTGCGGATGTAAACTTTCTTGTGTTCCCTTTTGAATCAAAATCTCCATTTCACTGCACTCTGGTAACATTATGGTTGGTCCTAATTCATCTCTGAAAAAAGCTCTTAATTGAAAGTAGCAGAAGGTTGTATTCTTAGGAATATTATATTTCATTTTTAACTGTTCACATGATATTAGTTGTCCTTGCACATACCTGATACCTTTACTGGATCATAGATATAGAATAATTAAAGGAATTAATCTATTTGAGTCGAGGGCATTTTTGGAAACATTTTTCATTTTGATCCAATTAAATTATTCATTTTGTACCAAGTATTCAAAATGTGCTTTGTTTAAGGTGCTCCTTTTCCACCACAAATAGATTTAGTATCACATTTATATCTATGCAAGATCTCTCTCTGACTTTGTGCAGTTCATTTTCCACCTATGAAGGCTTGTCTCTTTTCTCAAAGAGGGAAGTGATAAATTTCATCTGGGCTGCCTAATAGTAACATATATAACATAACAATTACAGCACAGAAACAGGCCATTAGGCCCTTCTAGTCCGCACTGAACCAAACACCCCTTTCTAGTCCCACCTCCCTGCACAATGCCCATAACCCTCCATCTTCTTCTCATCCATATACCTGTCCAACCTTTTCTTAAATAATACAATTGACTCCGCCGCCACTATTTCTCCTGGAAGCTCATTCCACCTGGCTACCACTCTCTGAGTAAAGAAGTTCCCCCTCATGTTACCTCTAAACCTCTGCCCCTTAATTCTTAACTCATGTCCTCTTGTTTTAATCTTTCCTCCTCTTAACGGAAATAGTCTATCCACATCCACTCTGTCTATCCCTTTCATAATCTTAAATACTTCTATCAAATCCCCTCTCAACCTTCTACGCTCCAAAGAATAAAGACCTAATTTGTCCAATCTCTCCCTATACTCTAGATGCTTAAACCCAGGTAACATTCTGGTAAACCTTCTCTGCACTCTCTCCACTCTGTTTATATCCTTCCTATAATTAGGCGACCAGAATTGCACACAGAACTCCAAATTTGGGAGTTGCAACCCCCCCCCCCCCCCCATATGGTATTTCCAAGTTATTTTTCCATGGAGACTCTGGTTAACTGACCTTTCCAAAGATAATTGCTAAATAATTTGTTCAAATTTTGAAAAATAAACATCTGTGGTAATGGTATTGGAAGAGTCTGAAAGAGGTCCTGTGCACATGGAAATGTATTCATTTTAATACTGTTAACCCTTCCAATTAAAAAGTTATTGGAAGAGTTATCCATTTATTTAAATCCTCAACTTTTTTTAAGCAAGGGGAGCTAATTAATTTTATACAAATTTTTCAAGTCATTATCTCTTTTCCCCCCAAATACTTAATCCCATTCTTCAGCCATCTAAATTGCCTTCTTTGCCATATTATCAACTTTTAGATTCACTGTCAGTGTACATTCATGACAACGTGCACAAACCAAAGATTCTTTCTCCTGCGGGAAAGGCAGTATTACTGCTTATTGGTAGTGCACACATTTTGACAAAGAAATGTAAACAACTGTGCAAGACAGAGGTGGGAAAAACAAACAAACAATAAGGTGCAAAAGTAAGAGTCCTTAAATGAATCCCTGATTGAGTTTGTTGTTAAGGAGTCTGATGGTGGAGGGGTAGCAACTGCTTCTGAACATGGTGATGTGAGTCTTATGGCACCTATACTTATTTACTGATGGCAACAGTGAGAACAGAGCATGTGCTGGGTGATATGGATCCTTGTTGATTCGCTGCTGCTCTTCGACGGCAGTGTTCCCTATAGATGTTCTTGATGGTGGGAAGGGGTTTGCCTGTGACATCCTGGGCTGTGTCCACTTCCTTTTGGAGGCCTTTTCTCTCAGGGGTATTGGTGCCCCATTGCAGACTGTGATGCAGCCAGTCAGGATGCTTTCCACGAAATTTGACAGGGTTTAAAAAAAAATCCAAAATGTTGTCAAGAGCGGTGACTTAAAAAAATATGCAAAAGCAAACTTTTCTCTGTTTGTCAGCACATGTGACAATGAGGGCGGCAATGTGTAGTGGTTAGCACAGTGCTGTTACTGGGGTTCAAATCTGGCACTGTCTGTGGAAAGTTTGTACATTCTCCTCGTGACTACATGGGTTTCTTCCCACTGATGAAAATGAATGGGGTAGAGGGATGGTGTTAGGCAAATGGATATAATTGGACGGCATGGGCTGGAAGGGCCTATACCATGCTGTATGTCTAAATCTAAAATCTAAAAGACATGCACAGTAAATGGTAGGGCATCCAATAGTGTGGTTCGCCAGAGGGATCTGGGAATATAGTGGTGTCACAGGTGGATAGGGTTGTAAAGGGAGCTTTTGACATACTGGCCTTCATAAATCAAAGCATTGAGTTCAGGAGTTGGGATGTAAAGTTGTATAGGACATTGGTGAAGCCAAATGTGGAATATTGTGTGCAGTTTTGGCCACCTAACTACAGAAAATATATCAATAAGATAGAAAGAGTACAGAGAAGATTTACTAGGATGTTGACCAGATTTCAGGAACTGAGTTGCAGGGAAAGGTTAAACAGGTTAAGACCTATTCCCAGGAGCATAGAAGATTGAGGGGAGATTTGATAGAGGTAATTAAAATTGAGGGGGATAGACAGAATAAATGTAGATAGGCTTTTTCCACTGAGGGTAGATGAGCTACAAACCTGAAAACTTGGGTTAAGAGTGAAAGGGGAAAGTTTAGGGGGAACATGAGAGGGAACTTCTTCACACAGAGTGGTGTGAGTATGGAATAAGCTTCCAGCTTAAGTGGTGAATAGGGTTCAATGTTAACTTTTAAGAAGAATTTGGACAGGATCATAGATGGGAGTGGTATGAAGGGCTATGAACTGGGTGCAGGTCAGTGGGACAGACTGGAAAGGCTGAAGGGGCCTGTTTCTGTGCTGTAATTTTCTGTGGTTTGATGGTTCTAAATTTGCTCACCCTGTCCAGCTCTGATCCCACCCAATGATCATTGGATCATACACTGGATCCAGTAAATTATAGGTTTTCCCTTCCTAAAGTCAATAATCGGCTCCTTAGTTTTGGTAACATTGTTGATGCACCATTCAGCCAAGTTTTCAATCTGCCTCCTGTATGCTGACTCATTACCACTTTTTGTACAACCTACTATTTAGCTATTGTCAGTGAATTTGTAGTTGTCAGTACAACTACCAATTGTGGTTGTACTGAACTATACAGCCAAAAATTTAAACTGTGTATTGCAGGGGGCTGTGACATTTTTTTCTCCCCAATTTTCCAGTTCATTTTTTTTGTGTTGGACCAGCTTTGGCAAAAGCTTGTAGGGTTTTGGAAGGTGCCTGTAAAAAGGATTGCAGTTTTCAGAGACTGTTATTTTTAAGCAGAGACCATGAGACCAGCTTTTTAAAAAGACAGTACACATTGGTTCAGGAGGCCATTTTATGAAGGCAGCATAAGAGAAACATCTCTTCGACTTCCTTTGTGGAATTGAAAACTTCACTTGGCCTCATTGTGGGGTTATCGACAGAATTGTCAGATTTTCTCATTTTGCTTACCGAGGGATGAAACCACCGACTGACCCACAAATAAGGTTTTCTTTTGGCAGAAGTACTGCACTATATTTGACTGATTTGTGAAAAGGGTTCTCTATTGGTAGAAGAAATACTGCACTCACTCTACTGACCCATGAAAAGGGTTCCAATTGCTGAAGAACACCCTGGTCTAAAAAGGACGTTACCTTGAAGGACCAAAGCAAGAGATTTTCAGTTGACCAACCTTCTGTCACCCCTGGTCTCTTTGATCCACTTAATGAACTGCTCGTTCCATCTAAGTGTGTCTTGACCATTTAAAGCCCGCATGCCTCAACCATCTAAAGCCTGCATGTCACATCAATCTCAAGCCCACTTTGTTGGGCACTATTGGTAGCCCAATAATTACACAGACAGAAGACTGAGGGGTACAATGGGCTTTATTGAGCAAGAGACTGGGTCTTGGCTAGAAAAATCAATGGAAAGGAGAGGGGACTCGGCCTTTATGGCCAGGGGTCACATGGGAAGGAACAAGGGAGGAGCTAAGGTAGGGAGACCCCGGAGAGTGGGCAGGCCAGTACCAACAGTCATGTGTATCATCACTGAATTTCTAAACTTGGAACTGCCTTCTGAGATTTGAGCCATAAACTGTTGTGGCTTGGGATATTCTACACATCAATATATTAGCGGATAGTTAAAATTTAAGTTAGATAATTGTACATAAATTTGTTTGTTTAGATAAGTTAGTAAATTAGGGTAGGTGTTGTATCATTGTTAATTATTAATTAAAAATATTATTTTAGATATAACACCATCTGGGCTAATCTTTATCACTTCTGTTGTGTATGTAACGGGGAAAGAACACAGCCCTGAGGTGCTCTGGTATTGATGAAGATTGGAAGGAGATGTTTACATTTAGATTTTTAAATTTGGGCAGACAGAATGGTAACAGGCCCTTTTGGCCCATAAGTCTGTGCTGCCAAATTACATAGAACTTTTACATCAACTATTAAATAATGTCTGCCCACATGCAGAGCTGAATCTGATCACAGTGAACTGGATGGAAATCATGGGTTAAACTTTCAACAGATATAGAGCAATCCTCACTGATTGTGGTCTGGGATGAGGAAATCGAGCATCCAATTATTACACAGTGAGGTTTTGAGTTCTAGGTCTTTTAATTTGCTGATCAGTTTTGAGGGGATGATGGTGTTAAATACAAACTAGTCAATAAAGAGCATCCTGATGTATGCATCATTGCTGTTCAGATGTTCCAAGGCTTTGTGTTGAGTCGATGAGATGGCTGCCATCTAAGGGAACCTTGGACTTGTACACCAAGGTTCCACTGTTACTTGGTATTCATTAGGGCTTAACAATTCATTGTGGATGTTTTAGCCTTGCATGCCCTCTAAAATGCAGCAGTGCACACTTGCTGAGAATAAATTTTACCTGCTATCTAACAAGTCATCAATATTAAGGATGATTAAAATGAATTCTCCCACAATATTTTCACAATATCTTTGCAGATGACTATTTCCTAAATGTTTATAAATATTTTTAAAATGACAGATTAGATTCAATGTTTATTTATAATTTACCAGAGCCAGTGCTTTTCCCATCTTTATCTGTCAGAAGCCATGGTCAGGAATTCATCGGTGTATTCCTTTGAGAGGTAGGAGTGAATGTTAGACTGAAGAAGGTGATAAAGTGGAAGTGGTGGTTAGGAGGGATAATGCACTGATATTATGGTGCTCATGAACCCCTTTAAGCTTACTTGCAGAAAGAGATCCCTGTTCAGCTTGCCTTCTTGAGATGTACATCCCTTACTGGTGTCCCTTCCAAGTGTTTTGTTCTGATTGGAGGCCCACACCTTCTTTGCAGACACTCATTTGCCCCCAAAGGGAAAGTTTTAATTATTTTGCAATGTGCTTGTGATTATTGGCATTTACAATTCATCGACATTCTGTATTAATTTTCAGTGAAAAGATGCACAAGAAATAAATACATTTTAAGAGAAACAATTAAATTATCAATATTGAATCCCATGCTGATTGTTTTTTGTTTCTCAATGGCTGACTGCAAAACAAAATTCTACTCTCAGCCTTAATGCTGTTTCAGTCATAAAATAATAGCACAATCTGACAACACTCCCTTGATAAGTATGACACAAGAAGCAATCTTGAAATCTGCCAGAGCCTGCACAATTCATCCCATTGCAGCAGAGTTAATAAAATCCAAGTGGTAAAGGTGGGAGAGCCAATCAAACTTGAAGTAAGGTTTGATCATGGAAGTGGGGAAAAAAAGGCATCAAATGCCATTTTGTGATGTATTTTTGAGGATAATGAATTTAATAAATCTAAGCTATCACCAACTTTTAGAAATGCAAACAGTATCTGAATAGATTTCATTTGCTGCATTAAATTAATGTTCCTGGATTCAATTAAAATTATGGGTAAAAATGTTATGGATTATTTATTCATTCATTTTTCCACTGGAAGAGATCAACATAATTGATTATATTGTGCATTAGGTTATTTACATACTCTTGCACAATCAATATAAAGGATTTAAGATTAGGCTTTGTTGTTTAGGATTAGCACAGAGACCGATGTGTCTCTCTGTGTATATAAAAACACACACACACAGAGCAGAGTCGTTCCTATGAAAGTCAAAGAAGCCATTATGAGGCTGAAAAACAAGAATAAAACAAAGAGACATCACCCAAACTTTACAATGACCCAAATCAACTGTTTGCACATCGTTAAGAAGAAAGCGTACTCGTGACTCAGTAATCACAAAGGGACTGTATTCCAAGGAAGACTTCTAAGTCTGAACAGAAGCATTCTCATCATAATGAAGAAAAATCCCCAATGCCTGTCTGACAGATTAGAAGCAGTTTTCAGGAGGCAGGTGAGAATGTGAAAATGAATATTGTCTACAGAAGAAACAGGATGGTCAGGTTACAGTTTGCCAAAGAGCCTGCAGAATTCTGGAGAAAGGTCTTGTGGCAGATGAGACCAAGATTAACTTGCATCAAAGTGATGGCGAGAGAAAATGTGGAGGTGTGAGTTTATGTAGTCAGGATAATGTGAACTATTTTGTAACCATGTAAGAATAAACCCTTCTCACTGTAGTGCACCACTGTGGGGCATATGTTAATGAGTGTGTGTGAATAGTGTCCTGTGATGGTAGAAGGTGTCAGTAAGTAAAGTCTCTTCTGTTATTTGAATCTTGCATGTCTAAATTATATAAGAAGCCTCCCAAATAACACATAATATCGAGGAAGTGGTATAAGAGCAAGAATAAAGCCATAAAATTGGTTGTAAGTCACTGAAATATGAAGGAGAAGAAACAAAACATTACTGGAAAAAATGGCTGGAGCAACAGAAGTCCACCCAGTGATGGACAGGGCGGCAGAAGACATTGTTGAATCATTTAAAAAGTTTCAGCAAAAGTGCAATTTAAAAATGCAAAATCAGAGGAGAAAGTCAGTTATATATTTGTCTTGACACGGGGGCAAAGCCTTGACTTGTTTAATAGCTGGGAGCTTACAGAGGTGGAGAAAAATGATCCAGAGCAGATATTTGCAAAGTTTGCTTCTCACCTTGAACCCAGGTCTAATCATAGAATTAAACGCTATGAATTTCAAGGGTTAATGCAAGAGGCTGATGAAACTGTTGATAACTTCCTCACTAGACTAAAAATTGTTACTGAAACATGCAGATTTAAGGATATAGAGGAAAGATTAGATGATCAACTAATATGGGGGAGTGCCCATCCTGAAGTGCAAAAGTCTCTTATCGGGAAGGAAAGCTTGAAGCTAGTTGAAGCTAAAGACACAGACAGAGCCTTCAAAGCCACAAGGACGCAAATGAAATCCCTATCTATGCAGACCCACCCGCAGCAAAGAGAAGGAAGGGTTAATGCTATACAGAACTCAATCAGAAAAGTGCAAACCCCCAAGACTTGTATGAAGTGCAGCAGACAACACCCCTTCGATGACTGAAACAAATCCTCTACATGTGGTTCTGAGTAGAGCCTGTGGTAAAGCAAACCACTGGGTGAAGATGTTCAAGTCTGGTATGAAGAAAAACCGAAACACTAGTGAAAATAAAAGACAAGAAGAAGATCCACCAAATAAAAGGAAACAACAATGAGGACTTCAACTCCTAGATACTGCACATAGAAGCCATACACCTTCATGAGATGTCAGGTGAGATGAAAGAAGGAAATGAGTTACACATAAGGATCCAAATACAGAGGACAATCCAGAACAAGCCTACGATATTTAACCTAAAGGTGAAACTGGATACTGGATCAAAAAGCAATGTCCTTCCACTTGCTCTATCGCCAAATGTTCCCAGAGAACATAGTAAAAGGGTATCCAAAAGTCACTGCACTGGAAACAGCAAATGCCACCTTAATGGCCTATGGTGGACCCATGATCAGTCGGCTAGGGAGAGCTGAGATCAATGGCTGCCATAACAGAAAGAACATCCTCTATGTTCTACGTGGTAGACACAGATGGACCAGCAATTCTAGGTCTGGATAGCTGCTGGGAGTTGCAACTGAATTCTCTCAATTATGAGATCCAGATGATGTCCAAAAGGATCAATAGCGACACTCCATTGGAGAACCAACCTCCAGTCACAAACAAGGTGGAGCTCATGACCATGTACCTGGGATGATTCATTTGGATGCTTTGGAGACTTTGAATATCACATAACCATCGATCCAAACTGCAAGGAAAGTACCACGAGAGCTGAAGTAAGAACTAAAGGACATGGTAAGGATGCAAGTCATAGCCAAAGTGACTGAGCCAACTGGGTAAATTCCATAGTGGTCAAAGAAAAGCCAAATGGCCACTTGAGAATGTCTGGACACTAAAGGCTTGAATCAAGTCATAAAAAGGGGTCACTACCCAACACCGACACTAGAAGACATCACAGCGGAACTAACAGGATCCAAAATCTTCAGCTAGATAGATGCCAAGAGTGGATACTGGAATGTGAAACTAGATGAGGAATCAACACTACTAACAATGTTCAATACTCCATTTGGTTGTTACAAGTTCCTGCAACTACATTTTGGCCTAAAGCTGAGCTAGGACATATTTGAACAGAAGATCGATGAGATCTACAGAGGGTGTAAAGGTGCTTTTGGCATTGCGATCGACATCCAGATTTTTGGCAGAGATGGAAAAGATCATGATCTTCATCTACATGAGGCCAAGGAGAAAACAAGAGGAGCTGGAATTAAACTTAATGCTGACAAATGCATTAAAAGAGAAGGAATGCCAATTCTTTGGAATGGTGTCCACTCCTGATGGGGTAAAACCAAGTTCAGAGAAGGTTAAAACCATTGCCGAGATGGAACACCCAAAGGACCAAAAGGAACTCAGAAGTTTCCTTGGGTTCCTTCATATATGCTCATAAGCTCCGCCTTGTTTGTGACTGGAGGTTGGTTCTCCAATGGAGTGTATCTGTTGATCCTTTTGGACATCTTCATCTGGATCTCATAATTGAGAGAATTCAGTTGCAACTGCCAGCAGCTACCCAGACTTAGAATTGCTGGTCCATCTGCAACTAGCACATAGGTTGTTCCTTCATTGCACACATGTCAGACTACACAGTAAACATCAGAGTTGCTGAAGGAAGATATGGAATTTCAGTGGTCACCATCACATGAGAGAAGTTTTGACTAACTCAAAGAAATAATATACAGAGAAGTGGAGTTGAGATATTATGGTAGAGAAAAAGCTCTCACTCTGCAAGTAGATGTATCTAACAGAGGCCTTGGTGCAGCATTAGTACAAGAAGGAAAATCAATAACTTTTGCCTCAAAAGCATTAACAGCGGAGACCAGATAAGTCAATATTGAGAGAAGAGTTGTTAGTGGTCATATACAGATGCAAAAACTTTCACAAGTTTCTGTATGGAAGAAAGTTTATAGTGGAAAGTGATCATTGCCAACTGGAACACATCCAGAGAAAGAACCTGAACAAGGTACCAACTAGACTGCAGAGATAACTTCTATGACTACAATGCTATGACTTCGACTTAAAATACAGAACAGGCAAAGAGATGATGCTTGCTGATACCTTGTCACAACTTTCCCCAAATATTAAAAAAAATGAAATGGAAGACATAGGGATCAAGATGCAACATCTCATCAGTGTGACCAGTAATAAACAAAGCCAGATCTGAGAAGAAACCAGAAAGGTCCATGTGGTGATATGACCACCAGCCAATTGCAGGGGGCGATCTCTGTATCTGCAAGAAGGACACCTAAAGGCTGAATCCACCTGACCAGCTGTCTATCAGCTGACCCAAGTATAGACCTGAGCCAGCTCCCCCTGACCCAGTCACACGGGAGCCACTGAAGCATGAACTGGTGTTCAGACTTTTACCTGAACAAAGCCTGTTGTACACTCTTTTGTATTTTGTGCTTGCTTGCTGTTACCTCAGCACACCACAGGCAATATGTTGCAAATGCTTTCTCAACAAGTAATATAAGGATGGCCAGAGAGGTTAAAGCAGATATAGCCTTCAATATTGGTCTATCAGAGATGACATATCGTTGGAGAATGGGGTTCTGCTGGCTGGATCAAGACTGATTATATACCTGAAGCGATGCAGGAAGAAATTCTCCAGAAAATACATGAAGGTCACATGGGCACAGAGAGATGCAAACTCAGAATGAAGTCAGCGGTGTACTGGATTGGTATATACAGAGACATTGAAAATATGGTGGCTACATGTCAAATATGCCTAAAGTACAGAAACACACAACAAAAAGAGGAAATGATTTCCACATAAGTACCTGCCAGGCCATGGCACACAGTAAGCAGACTTGCTCACTGAGAATCAATAGTGGTATTTAATAGTTGTTTATTACTCTAGCTTTCCATTCATCAAAAAGGTGAAAGACCTGAGAGCATCAATTGTCACCTCAGAAATGAGAGCATTCTTTGCTGAACAAGGAATATCCCAGCAAGTAATATGTGACAATGGAACACAGTTCACATCACAAGAATTCAGAAAGCTGGCTTCAGAGTATGGGTTTATTATCACTACATCATCCCCATTCTACCCCAAAGTCATGGGTTCATTGAAAGGCAAGTGCAAACTGTGAAACATGCACTAGTTAAATGACATGAAACAAAAGAAGGCCCAGACCTCGCTCTTCTATCATTACGAGCAACACCTTTAAGGGCTGACATGAGGTCCCCGGCAGAAATTCTAAATGGCAGGAGATATAAAACAAATCTGCCAAGTAAAACACACCCTCCAGAAGACCAGGAAGAAACAGAAGAAGACTGGCTGACATGCAAGAGGAAGGACGCCAGCATTATAACAAACATTGCCAGAACTCTTCAGAGGGCAGCATGTGCATATTCAAGAGCCGATGTTGAAAACATGGACCCCAGCATAGGTCATTAGAGAACCTGGGACACCAAGATCATACCTTGTCTGGACAGACTCTGGCAATCAGCAGAGAAGAACAAAATTCACATCCGGCCAACACAAGATGAGATGAAGCAGAAAGCTTTAATACCAGCAAAGCCTGCAAAACCAACAGCAAGTGAGGTATCAAGTAAAGAGGCCACAACCACTAATACTGAAACATCAACACAGCAGTTGTCAGGTGAAGCACAACAAGCTACGTCACCTAAATGTATCAGCAACACAGAGCCCAATGGTCACAGCCAAATCCACAAGATGGCAAAGGAACATACTGCCATCAGTGCAATATCAATAAGAAGTATTTAAAAATAGTTGTGTAAATAAACTAGTGTACAAGTTCAGTTAAGTTGCGCTGGAAAGAAAGTGATAAAGAACACTACATTTTCCTTTATCTTGAGAGGAATGGATGTTATATAGTCAGGATAATGTGAACTATTTTGTTACCATGTAAGAATACACCCTTCTCTAGTAACTGTAGTGCACCACGTGGGAGCGTATGTATATGTAAATGAGTGTGCGTGAACAGGGTCCTGTGATGGTGTAAGGCATCAGTAAGTCTCTTCTGCTTTTTGAATCTTGCATCTCTAAGTTATTTAAGAAGCCGCTCAAGTAACACAGAGACATAACAGTGTGAAGGAACTGCCCAAGATCAAAAGCATACCACCTCATCTGTGAAACATGGAGATGAGGGTGTTATGGCCTGTGCTTGTATGTCTACCACATGTGCTGGTGCACTTATCTTCATTGATAATGCGACTGTTGATAGCCAGTAGCAAAATGAATTCTGAGTTGCATAGAAACATCTGCTCAAGTTCAAGCAAATGTCTCCAAACTCATTGGATGGTACTTCATGCTATTAGCAACACAATGATTCCAAACATATTGCTGAAGCAACAAAGGAATTTTTCAAAGCTAATAACTGAAAATTCTTGAATGGTCAAATCAGTTACCCAATCTAAACCCAATTGAACATGCCTTTCATGCGCTGAAGAAAAACAGTTTAAAGGGATGAGCCCTGAAACTAGCAGGAGCTGAAGATGGCTGCAGTAAAGCCCTGGCAGAGCATCACCAGAGAAGATACTCAGCACCTGGTGATATCTGTGAATCACAGACTTCAAGCAGTCATTGCATGTAAGGGATATTCAACAAAGTACGAAACATGACTATAATATACAGACCATTGCTATGTCCGAAATATTATGGTTCCCTGAAATGAAGGGACTACACTATGTATAAAAACTGCTGTGATTTTTACATGGTCAAATCAAAATGTATACAAATAGCCTTTAATAAAATCTGGAATGTGGAGTTTAATCATTGGTGAATGCTTGATTACAAATATAAAACTGGAACAGAGGGGCAGATAATGGAAAATAATGTATTTTCCATTATGGAGGGCACTGTATATGTACTGTTATATACTTGAGTAATAGAGTTTCTGAAACCATTTTTTGGGTCAAATTTGGGGGGGGGGGATGGACATTGACATAGGTCATAATTTTGCCTGCGATTACTACCCACCTCATTCCAGGCATTGGGATCTTGGATGGCTGGGACCGAGTGGGGCATCAGGAGCTTGGATGGCCAAAGGGTCAGGGCCGAGAAAAGAGTGTGGCCAGAGTGTCGGGAGTTCTGCTGGGTGGGAGTTCAGGACAAAGGTTCACATCAGGGCATTGGGAACTCCAGTGGGCAGTTGGGTGGCAGGAGCAAGAATCTGAGGCAGGAGTGTTGGGAGCTCTGATTGGCAGGTCCATGCACACGCACATACACACGAGCACACACAGGCATGTCAACTTATTTCTGTTCGATATTGTAACTGCATGTGAGTTTCCAGATTTTGTTGGCACCTGGGAATCAATCCTTTTTTTTTAATCAAAGGTAGCATCCACATGACAATAGTAAGGGCTTTCACCTGAAATATCTGTGCTCATCAAGTGACCTACTGTATGCAATGTATTGCAAAACCATGAAAAATCCTTGATAGGAACAGAACATGTAGAGTCATATTTCTTAGCAAATAACAAGCTATTTTATTTGCTGAAGCTAATTCTGCTTTAGTAAAACATGAGTTTATCATATTTTTAAGAGACTACGGAGGAAACTTGCTTGGTAAATTATTTTTATGTTCAAAATGGTTTTATGTAAGCATATTAGCAATTGTTCTGGTTGATATATACCATACATATTGATGAAACAAGTGTCAGCACAGTGGCCGTGTGGATTACTGAATGCTGCTCAAAACTTGTATCTGTGCAGCTGATCATCCCATTATAACCAAAACTATGAATGGACATGCACACATGTGAAAATATTAATGTTGAAAAAATAAAAGTGTGAATAACAATGATCAATTTCTAGTTATACAATAACAACTAAAAACTTGTTCAATAATGTTTTTTATAAACTACCACTGAAATATTCAAATCTGAATTTGAAAGATATATGTACATAGATATGAGTTGATGTACATTAAATATTCACCTTTTCTGTTGATAATTGCCATGCTATTATCAAATTAATGTATTTGTACTTTTAAGTCCTTTTAACTTAATTCTTATTCAATGTGTATGAATATTAAAAATGAAAGTCTTTAGAATGTTTGGAGTGATTTTTACTATTTACAATAAACTCTGTCAATTTAGTGTCTTTAGGTATGTGCTGGTGAGGCAGATTTTTCTGGACTATTAGATGTAATTCGAACTAATACTCCAACACATTTTTTTTAAATTCATGTTCCCTCTGGCTGTGGGGTCTGAAACCAGGACATTACAATCCCTCAATAGAGGAACAGTCAATTAGGTTTGAAATGGGGAAAGATTTCTTTGTTCAGAGTGTAGTGAATATTTGGCACTCTTTATCCTGGAAGACTGTCGAGGTTCTGCTACTGAGTCCATTCAAAACATTTCTAGATATGAGAGGAATATCTAAGGCGCACAGTTGGGTAGTAATGATTAACGCAATACCATTACACCACCAGCGATTGGGACCGGGGTTCAAATCCTGTGCTGTATGTAAGGTTAGCGCAATGCTGTTACAGTGCCAGTGATTGGAACTGGGCTTTGAATCCCACGCTCCATTAAGAGTTGGTTCATTCTCCCCATGCCTGCTGAGTTTTCCCCAAGGGCTCCAGTTTCCTCCCATCCTTCGAAATTTATTGGGGGTTGTAGGTTAATTGGGAAATTTGGGGTCACAGACATGTGGGCCGAAATGGTCTGTTACTATGCTGTATATCTAAATGGTTTTTTTTTAATTAAAAGAATTAAGGGATATGCAGATGGGCAGGGAAATACTGAGGTAGGCAGTCAGCAATGAACTTGCTGAATGGCAAAGCAGCCAAATAGACTAATCCTGCATCTATTTCCTATATGTTTATGGTAGAACATAGAACAGCCCCTCAGTTTGTGTGCCTGTGGCGTATATAATGTTCAAACTTGATATGGGGTGACATGGTTGGTGTAGCGGTTAGCGCAATGCTGTTACAGTGCCAGTGTGAGAAGCAGAGGTGGCTTCACAGATTTCACTTGAGACAAAAATTGAGAACAAAGAACGTTTATTTTACAACAGTGCAAAGTTGGATGCTTCCCCTTACCCTGGGAATACACACACATACTGGGGCTTACCCAACTTTTTATACATTCTATTTCAGTACAGAGGTACCTCCCCCCCTCTTAACATTCTTCTCCCTCCTTGATTGGTTTGGCATTAGGTAATTCTGCCTACGTGCAGTTTGTGTGCCTTTCTGTGTGTAAACTTGTTTACCAGGAAGAGTCATGTCTTTGTTCTTCTTCATAAATCTCAACTCCCAGGACTTGCTAAATCTATCTACTTGCTATAAGACCCCTATTCTATTATACTTGCTTAACCCTTCTTCACGCACTTCTACTCCACTCTTATTCAACCCATCATAATTCATTCCTATTTAGCACTTGCTTGACTTCCCTTATTCCATTATCCCTTCACCCCATCCTAATTCATTCCTATTTAGCAATTGCATAACTTCCCATATTCCATTATCTCTCACACCAGTGATCGGAACTGGGCCTTGAATCCCATGCTCTGTTAAGAGTTGGTCCATTCTCCCCTTGTCTGTGTGGATTTTCCCCAAATGCTCTGGTTTCCTCCCACCATTGAAAATGTACCGGGGGAGGGGGGGGGTTAAGGGTTAATTGGGCAGCATGGGCTCATGGACCCCGAAAGGGCATGTTACCATGCTGCGTGTCTAAATTTAAATGTTACTTTAAAAAAAATTAAAATCTCCCTCCAACACTTTCATGTTCATATTTTTTTCTACAAGCCTCTTTAATGCTACCATAGTGTCCCTTTCTACCACTTCCCTGGCAGTCTATTCCTGGCATTATCACTCTCCATGCAAAAAAAATACCTTGCACATCTCCATTAAACTTACTTCCCCTCACCTTATACACATGTTCTCCAGTATCTAATGATTTTACACTGGGAGAAAGATCTGACGGTCCACACTATCAATGCATTTTATGGTTTTATAAACTTCTATTGGATCACCTCTCAGCCTCCTCTGCTTCAGAGAGAAAAACACAAGTTTGTCTCTCCCCATGCCTCATACCCTCTAAACCAGGAAGCATTCTGGTAATTCTCTTCTGTACCCTTTCCAAAGTCTCCACATTGTGTAATGTGTTGAATAGAATTCCAGACAAGTATTCCAAGAGCAGTCTATACAAAGTTGCAACTTTTTACTCAATGGCCCTCCCAATGAAGCCAGGCATACCATATTACCACCCTGTCTACTTGCACGGCCACTTTCAAGGTACCTGAACACCACATCTCTCTGAATTTCAATGCTTCTAAGAGCCCTATCATTAAATGTATACTTTTTCATTACACTTGACTTTTCAAAATATAACACTTCACACTTGTCTGGATTAAACTCCAATTCTCTGTCCCTATCAGTAAAGAATCCTTTTGTATTCTTTGTTAGCCCCTCTACACTGTTAACGACTCTACCAATGTTTGAGTCCTCTGGCTATTTACGAACCAGCCCACTTACTTTTTAATCCATCTCATTTGCAAACAACAGGAGTTCCAATACTGCTCCTCATAGACTGCAACTGATCATTGACTGTCTGCCAGAATAACTCTCTTTCCCCACATTGTCTTCTCTTGGCCAACCAATCCTCTATCCACATTATTAACTTACCATGGATCCTATGCACCTGTACCTTCTGGATCAACCAACCATGAAGAAACTTGTCACAGGCCTTATGAAACTCCATTAGATAATATCCATTGGACTATCCTCATCGAACATGCTCTTTAAAAAAAAAAAATGATCAATCAAATTGGTAAGACCTGACCCGCTCCTCATAAAGCCATGTTGATTGTCTCTAACCTGATCATGATTTTCCAAATGTGTGTCAATACTATCCCTAAGTATTACTTCCAATAGACTCGTATCACTGATTTGAGGCTTTCGGGACATAATTCATTGTATTATCCATTTTCCCTGCCTTGAGGAAAGGTACAACATTAGCTATACTCCAGTCATCTGGGGCCCTGCCTGTTGCAAGTGAGGGTGTAAATATCTTCATCAAGGCCCCAGCAATCCCTTCACTTACCTCTTTCAATGACATGGGATATACCCAACTCGGCTTTGGAATTTATCCCCTTTAATGGTTTTTCAATGATCCAGCACTCCTTTTCTTGATCTCAAAATCCCTGAACCTGCGCCCGATTGTTCTGTCGACCTGCTGCTTCGAGAAACCCTCCTGGATTCACTTAGCAAATCCCATCTCATCTTAACTTCTAGTACTGATGGCATCCCAGTCAATATTGTTGATAATGAAGACTCTGACTATAACAACTTTCCACCATCTGTCTACATATCTGGTCCTCTACCTCCCCACGGCAATTCCAAGGACTATTGTATAACCCTATCGGATTGTTCTTAAGTTTCTTTTTTAATGTTATAGTGCACATCTCAGTCATGCTGATTGTATCTCAAGAGTAGCTGACTGGATTCTCTGGTGATGAACATTGCTTGATGCTGTTGCTGGGTGGATATTGCATGCCTTGCAAGCTCATGCTTGTATATTGTCCATGATCTTCCATTTTCATCAACAAGCATCCCACCTAAGATGAGAACACAATCATTGCTGAAGGTTGTTGATGGAATTTGCAATCGCTTTGTGACTGATTTTATTTCTCAGTGCTCATCATGGGTTCAGGAAATTCTGTTGGAAAAAAAACTTGGCAAATGACTGATGCCCATTTTTTCATCATACACACTGCTGGGTTGGAGGGAGGGGGGGTGGAGGTGCCAAGTAAATATTGAGGATCAACAACCTTGTATTCAATGTCACCAAAACTAAGGAGCTGATGGTTGACTTCAGGAAAAGAAAGCCAGAGGTCTATAATCCAGTGATCATTGGGGATCAGAGGTGGAGAGGATGAGCACAAATAAATTTTTGGGAGTTGTTATCTCAGAGGACCTTTCCTTGGATCCATCACATTAATGCCCATCATGGAGAAAAAATAAAACATAGGTGCCTCTACTTCCTCAGGAATTTGTGAACATTTTGTAAGCCATCTGAAACCTTGGCAAACTTCTACAGATGTGTAGTGGAAAGTGTGCTGACTGACTGGATCACATCCTGGTTTGGAGGCATCAATAACGGAGTGAAAAGCCCTGCAAAAGGACTGGACACAGCCCAGTACATCATAGTCAAAACTCACCCCATGATCAAGAACATCTACATGGAACAATCTCATTAGAGAGTAGCTGCAATTATCAAGGATCCACACCACCCTGGACATGCGCTATTCTCTCTGTTAGCATCAGAAAAGAGGTATAAGTGCCTGAGAACTTGTACCACCAAATTCAGGAACAGTTGCTATCCCTGAACAACTCCTAAAAGTAAGACTCCTAAATATCATACTCAATCAGAGACTCATTTAAGAATTCTTACTTTGCTCATTATTTATTACTGAATATTTATTTTTATGTATTTGCACGGTCAGTTTATTTCTTTGTTTACATTTCATTCTTTTGTATCCATATCTTTCTCCTTGAGTGCAGTTTACAGTTTCTGATAAGCAGAAATTCTGCCTGGGAAAAGAATCTCAGGGTTGTATATGATGCCACATATGTAGTCTGACAATAAATTTGAGGTTTGAGCTTTGAGGTAGCAAACCATATAACCGTTTACAGCACAGAAACAGGCCATGTCAGCCCTTCAATTCCGTACCGGTTCACTTGAACAACTCCACTAGCTCCTCCGCAAACTCCTGAGGAAGTAGAGGCTTTCTTCATGATGCCATCGGTGTGTTGGTTCCAGGAAAGATCTTTCGAGATAGTGACTCCCAAGAACCTACATTTGCTCATCCTCTATTGATGACAATAAAACAATCAAGTCATTAAGGAAAAGTTCTGATAGGTTCATCTCCACCGACCTACCTTTTCCCCATATCCCTTAATTCCCTACTTTGTAAAAACTGAATATATGTATCTATGTCAAGTGTTATCTAAGAATGTAGCCAACTTCATAAAGGATCCCCATCACTTTGGTTTCAACATCTCCTCACTGCTATCTTCAGGTTGAAGTAACACGCCAGCAGACCAATTTTTCTAGGTTCTTTCCAACAGCTATCAAGTTCTTGATCTTTCCCTTGTTATATTCACCATGGACTGCTCTGAATCCTCAAAAGGATTGTCTGTGCTATTGCAGTCAATTTTTTTGGCACGAGAATAACTGAATATTATCAATCTCTCTTTTGTATTTATTTTAATTTTCTCAATTCACTTATGTATAATATTGTAGTTAGTTTTTTACAAAAAAATTATTTTCAACTGTAACAAATCAGAATTTTGGTGTATGTATACATTGTACAATATACATGATAGTATCATTAATTAACATAAGAACAGAAGAAATAGGAGGAGGAGGAGAGCATCCAGCCTGTAAAGCCTGCTCCTTCATTCAATGGCTGATCTGATGATAGGCTCTTCTCCATCTTCCTGCCTTCTCCCCATATCCCTTAATTCCCCTACTATGTAAAGATCTATCCAACCTCATCTAAAATGTATTTAATGAGCTTGCCCTCCACTGCTTCAATGGGCAGCAAACTCCACAGATTCATCACCTTCTGAGAAACGCAGTTGCTCCTCATGCCTATCCAAATTCTGCAACCCTGAATCTTGAGACTATGTTCCCTTGTTCTGGTCTCCACAACCAATGTAAACAACTTACCCATTTATCTTTGTCCTTCATAATTTTATATGGTTGTATATGATCCCCACTCATTCTTCTAAATTCTAATGAGTACGGACCCATTCAACTCAATCTCTACTCATAGGCTCACCCTTTCATCCCTGGAATCAACCTGGTGAATCTCCTCTGCATCACCTCCAAAGCCAGTACATCTTTCCTCAAGTAAGGAGTCCAGAGCTGCATGCAGCTCTCCAGATGCAGCCTCACCAGTTCCTTGTAAAGTTGCAGCATGACCCTCCTGCTCTCAGATTCCATCCCTCTAGCATTGAAGGCCAACATTTCATTTACCTTCTTGATAGCCTGCTGCACCTGCAAACTGACCTTTTGCAATTCATGCACAAGCCCTCCAAAGTCCTTCTGCACAGCAGCACGCTATGATTGGTTTCCATTTACAGAATAATCTGATCTTCCATTTTTTCCCTTGCAAAGTAGGATAATCTCACATTTACCAACATTACCAACATATATAATGTATTTATGTATATTTATGTCTACGTATATGTATTAGTTACATAGTTGTATTAGAGAGTTGAGGTATCTGTTCAGCCTATTTATTAGAGGAATAACACATGGTCTCTTACTGCTGGATATAGATAGATTCCTGTCTTGGTCCATTTGTTATGTATTCCCTCCCCTCTTCTCTCATGCATTCATGTGTATTCCTTTTTTTTGTCTATTATTATTTTATATACAAATTTTTAAGTCCATGCAAAGGACAAAATATGTTTCTGAAAAAAGTAGTAATATACATCCATTAATAGGTATTGCATGTCTAATTATAATTAACCGTACCCCCTCTCCCCTGAAAAAAAGTAAGGAAAAATAGAAAAAAAAATTGAGAGCAAGAAAATAAGATGGTTCAAGATGAGACTAAAAAGAGAGAAAAAATTAGAGGTTGTCAGGTATGCACTGTCCATCTTCTGGGCCTTAAATATCTACCTTTACTAAATTCAAGGGAGGGGTACAGACAGGGTGCTCCGGAGCAAGGGGGAAAAATTAAAGATTTACAACTATTTTCCACAAAATATGGCTGCCAAATGTTGAGAAAAATGTCATAGTTGTTCCTCTAAATGTAAATGATTTTCTCAAGGGGAACACAACTTTGCATTTCTTCATTCCATCGTGCCATTCGAAGATGGGAATCAGGTGTTCAGGTAATGGCTATACATTTCCTGTCCACCAGCAATGCGGTCTTTACAAATTGTGTTTGAAATTTGGACAGCCTCATTGTAGGTCTTACGCCCGTGATGTTTCCCAGTAAAAACAATAATGGGCTTTGTGTAAAATATTTTCCTATAATTTGTTTGAGGAAATTCCTAGATCTACCCAGAAAATTCACGTGTATTGACGTTGTAACCTAATTTTGTTCTCATTGTGTCTTGTTCTCGGAATGCTGATTCCGACACTCTGGCACTTGGTCCTCTCTTTCAACTGCCTGGCCTTTTAGCCCATTGAGTTCATAACACTGCTGCCCCTCAGTCTTTCAGTTTACAACTCTCATCTTGTGGGATTCACAACTTCATTACAAAGAGTTCAGTAGCACTTGAGAGTCTAGACTGAAGGGTCCCGGGTATACACTGGCATCTTCCTTGCAGGTTTATTTCAGCAAACACGTTACACATTTCATCACTCAGATAAGCTGAATGAGAGTTGGGGCAGGAAACAAAATCACAAACTTGTATATATTTTTCAGGAGTGGAGTGATGGTGGAGGAGGAAACTGTTGTTAGGGCGGAAGTGTCAAAATCTTTGGTCTGGATGAAAATGGAATGCATTGCTGTGCTTTGTTTGACTTGGAAGTGCTTTGTGCTTTTGCTGCAAGCCTGAACAGTCTTTCATTCCTCAGCACCAACACCTCTCATGTTGGGAAAATAAAATAAATGAAATAGATTGCTCAAGAATTTTTAGATTAAAATTAAACAGAAAGAAATTGGAAACATATAATTAATATTTGGAATAAAATAAGTTATCAAATCGGGACTAAAGGGGGCCTATCTCTGAAAACATGCAAGGAAGATGCCAGTGTCTACCCGGGTCCCTTCAGTCTAAACTCTCAAGTGCCACTGAACTCTTTGTAATGAAGTTGTGAATCCCACAAGATGAGAGTTGTAAACTGAAAGACTAAGAGGCAGCAGTGGAGACTCTGGTTTGAAAGGGGACTACAAATAAATTTATTTCAAAAGCCTATTTCCTACTTCAAATGGATACCCAGAAACAAGGGTTACATAAATCTAGAAAGAGATGGGAGACAGATTTTGGGGAAACAGATTGATGAAAAAAGATGGTCCGCCTTGTGTCGGGACAGCATGACCAATACTATTAATGCAGGGTATAGATTGGCACAATACAATATTTTACACCAACTATATCTTGTGCCGCAAAAATTACACATTTTAAAATCAAAAATATCAGATCAGTGTTGTAGATGCGGTGAAGAAACAAGAACCTTTTTGTATTCAACTTGGTGATGTTCCAAGATGAGGCCTTACTGGGAAGATTTGGGAAATCTTCTAGAACAAATCACCTAGGATTTGATTTGATACAGATTCCAGAATGGTTTATATTGGGAAATATAGCAGATGTAAGACCTAAAATGAGGCTGCCAATATGCCAATTAGAATTTGTAATGATTGCTTTGTCAGAGGCCAGGTTACCTGGAAATCTGATTCCTATCTAGATATGACTCGTTGGAAAGCAAAAATATATCCTTCTGTTCTCTCGAGAAAATTACATAACCTTAGGAAAAAAATACAATGCTTTTCTAAAAATTTGGAGTTCATATCTTCAACATGTAGGTACAGATTCTTAATGAGCCCCCATTCTGCCCTTGACCCCCTTCATCCGGGAACCAGTTGGGATTCCAAGTAAGTCAGGATATTTGTCCCTTGGCAGAAGGTTGATGAATCCAATGAAACCTTTATTCTTTTTTCTTGTCTCCTTTTCTCTCTTCAGCTCTATTGACTATTTATCTCCTTTTATCCCCCTGGGTGGAGAGGAGGAGGTGGGGGGGGGGGAGGGGGTAGGGTTAGGGTTTGTTTTTTTTTTACTTCCAATCAGCATTGAATGATAAGATTGTTTCTTTTATGAAACTGATGAATTTTATGCTTTCACATTGATATGAAAATATGAATAAAATAATCCAAAAAAAGGAAAGATTTGGAAAAGCATCAGAGATAGTAAATTTGTGAATTTAAATCTAATAAGATAAATTGCAGCGCAATGAAATTAACACAGCTTTAAGGCAGAAAGGATTGAAAAACCAAAATGGTGTCTTACAGTGGTGAGCAGCTCTGATGGGAATAATGACATATTCCTATTCTGAACTCCTAAATATCAAACAAAAAATGAGAAATATAAAATCAAACTTGCACGACTTGCACGATCTCTTGGAATCAGCAGAATCGACAATCTCTGTCGGGGCGAGGGATCTTTAAGCAACTCATACAGGTACAACAACTCAGTGAGTTTTAAATAGCTTAAGCAGGTACAACAACAACTCCCACAGCAGACCCATGAGCCAAGTAAAGAAGACCCAGCCATGTGGACACAGAGGGGAGGTACAGGCTAAGCTGAGATGCTGAGACCTGAGGCTTCTGGTCTCTACCTGCCTACCATCCTCCTGGCCAATGTACAGACCTTGGAGAACAAACTTGATGAACTCTAAGCCAGACTTCAACATCAGAGAGACATCAGTGAGTGCTGCGTGATGTACTTTATGGAAACTTGGCTAAACTTGGACATTCTGGACATGGCACACCCTCCATAATGCTGTTCAAAGAGTAGCATCAAGAAAAATCAGGGGTGGAGGTGTTGGTGTCATCATCAATTCATTTTGGTGCACAGATGTGACGGTCATGTCTCAGTCCTGTTCCTCCAACCTGGAACGTCTGCCAATCAAGTGTTGCCCATTCTTCAGGCCACCATTCTACAGGCCATCATTCTACAGGCCATCATTCTACAGGCCATCATTCTACAGGCCATCATTCTACAGGCCATCATTCTGATCACAGTGTCCATTCCGCTCCAGGCTAACGTCAGGCTGGAGGGACTGAACATGGTGATAAACAGCCATGTGACAGCACGTCCTGATGCATTCCCGATCATTGTGGGGGTCTTCAATCAGGCCAACCTGAAGAAGTCTCTGACAAAATAACACCAACATGTCACAAGTGAGACGAGGGGAGCCAACACAATCAACCACTGCTACAACACCATGAAGAATGCATTCTGAGCCATACCATGACTAAAGATCACGACACCAGTGGTGAAGATGGTGGTGGAGGAGCATCTGCAGGGCTGCTTTGAATCGGTGGACTGGAACATATTCAGGAACTCATCCATAGACTTGAATGAATATGCAACAGGTGTCACCGACTTCATCAAGACTTGCGTGGACGAGTGTGTGCCCACGCGCAAATACCAGATGTTCCCCAACCAGAAGCCCTGGATGAATCAGAGAATCCACAACGTGGTGAGGGCAAGAACAAAGGCTTTTACGCTGGGGATCAAAATCTTTATCAGAAGTTCAGGTACGACCTCTGGAAGGCCATCATCAAAGCACAGTGGCAATTCCAGAGGAAGCTAGAGACAGATACACGCCAACTATGACAGGGAGTGCAGGCAATTACAGCCTACAAAGTGAAGGCGAACACTATAGATGGCTGCGAGGCTTCATTAACCAATGAGCTGAATACCTTCTATGCCTGCTTTGAGAAGAAGAAGAAGCAAACAATGCCTTGTAGAATCCCTGAGAAAGCTGAGGACTTTGTAATATCTTTCTCTGAAGGTGATGTCAGAACATCATTCAAGAGGATGAACCCTTGCAACGCGTCAGGCCCCAATGGCGTACCTGGCAGGGTACTGAAAATCTACACCAACCAACTAGTGGGAGTGTTCACAGACATTTCCAGTCTCTCATTGAGGCAGTCAGGGGTTATCACCAGCTTCAAAAGGGTCCATCATCTCAGTACCCAAGAAGAGTAGTGTGGGCTGCCTCAACGAGTACCGCCTGTGAGCAGTAACTTCTACTCCAATGAAATCCTTCAAGATGCTGCTCATAGCCAGAATTAACACATACCTATTAAAGATATGGACCCACCACAATTCGGCTATTGCCTCAGTCATTCCACAGCAGGTGCAATATCTATTCATACATACAGCTGCTTTCATCAACTACAGCTTGGCCTTCAATACTATTATTCCCGGGGAGGAGTCACGTGATGGAGTAGTGGCCGGACGGTGAACTCCAGCCCTCTCCAGAAAAGTCGGGAAAAACAAGAGAAAATACAAAGGCACAGAAATAAAAGTTAAAGAAAAGTGAGTATAAAGGTGGAAAGAAGATGGCAACAAAAAAAGAAAAATCAAAATCAACGGTAAGAAGAGAGGAAGAGAAGACAACGGAGGAAGAAGGAGAAGGCCTTACCTGTCCGAAGAGGCCCGCTGTGGAGAGAGAAGCCCGCTTCCTCAGGTCGGTAGAAATAGGACTACAAAAATGGCTCGCAGAGCCTAGTAAAAGTGCGCAACCGCGCATGAAAAAAAACACACCGACGGGAGGGGGGACCAGCTGGGGAGTCGATCTCCACAGCCGGCAACGACAGCTGCAGAACACCTGCAGCAAGAAGAAACCACAGAAGACAATGAAAACAAGAAAGAAGAGAAGAAAAGGGCAACAAAGAAACAACAGATGGCCAACCCAGAGGAAGAAGAAGAGGAAGAGTACAGTGAAATAGAAGAAGGGAAAGGCAAGGTAAAGGATATACTTTCTCTTGTTAGAGGATACATGAAGTCATTTAAAGAATGGCAAACACAGGAATTTAATGATTTAAGAAGAAGAATAAACAACACAGAAGAGAAAGTGAATAAAATAGATATGACCTTAACAGAAATGGGAAAGAAAATGGACAAAATGGAAGAGCGGGCAGTAG
Organism: Narcine bancroftii; assembly: GCF_036971445.1. NCBI lineage: Eukaryota > Metazoa > Chordata > Chondrichthyes > Torpediniformes > Narcinidae > Narcine > Narcine bancroftii. The sequence goes on along the minus strand of NC_091469.1, from coordinate 216,864,557 downwards.
CAGCAGAAATGGAGGTAGAAGACTTAAAAAAGAAATTGGAGGAATCTAATAAAAAAACTAAAGAGACACAAGAACTACTAGCTCAAAAAATAGATATAATGGAAAATTATAACAGAAGAAATAACATAAAGATAGTGGGCCTTAAGGAAGATGAAGAAGGCAAGAATATGAGGGAGTTTATAAAAGATTGGATCCCTAAGACCCTAGGATGTCCAGAACTACAGCAAGAAATGGAAATAGAAAGGGCACATAGAGCATTGGCCTCTAAACCACAACCACAACAAAAACCAAGATCTATTTTAGTAAAATTCCTAAGATATACTACAAGAGAAAAGGTACTGGAGAAGACAATGGGAAAAGTAAGAGAGGGCAACAAACCACTGGAGTATAAAGGGCAAAAAATCTTCATTTATCCAGATATAAGTTTTGAACTCCTAAAGAAGAGAAAAGAGTTCAATACAGCAAAGGCGATTTTATGGAAGAAAGGGTATAAATTTATACTAAAGCATCCAGCGGTATTGAAAATATTTATTCCAGGACAACAAAACAGACTATTCTCGGATCCAGAAGAAGCACGAAAATTTGCAGAACAATTACAAAAATAGACTGAGGGATGAAGATGGGTAATGAGAGTAAAAATGATCACGATTGATATGTATGTGGGTAAAGACAAAAATAGACTGAGGGATGAAGACGGGTAATGAGAGTAAAAATGATCACGATTGATATGTATGCGGGTAAAGAGGTATAAGAGTGAATAGAGACAATGTGCATACGTGAATGTATCTGTACTTAGAGGAAAATATAGATAGTATAGACAATAATTAATAAGGGAAGGTAATGGAATAGAGAGAATAAGGAGGGAATTAAAAGAGTGACCTTTGTGACATATGAAAAGTGAAATCTTTTCTGGGGGGGGGCTGGGTGGGGGGAAATAGCGGTCACTGCAAAATCAGTTGACGCTTGCGAGTGGATTCGCAAACCCAAATGGAGAGGGGAGATGTGGTTGTCCGACAAGGGATAAAGGACAACTCAGGAGGGGAAGGGGAGATTGGGGATAAAGAAGATATAAATAGGAGAATAAGGAAAATGTTGGATGTTGTAGGAATGCTGTCTTATAAAGAGTTGAAAATAAGAAAACAGAAATGGAAAAGGAGGAAAGGTAATGATGGAAAAACGGAATGAGAAGATAAACAAAATATAAAATGGCTACGCTGAACTATATGACTTTAAATATTAATGGAGTACATAACCAAATTAAAAGGAAGAAACTACTAAATTTACTGAAAAAGGAAAAAATTGATATAGCATTTGTCCAAGAAACACACTTAACTGAATTGGAGCACAAGAAATTAAAGAGAGATTGGGTAGGACATGTAACAGCAGCATCGTATAATTCAAAAGCAAGAGGAGTGGCTATATTAATTAGTAAAAATGTGCCATTTAAAATAGAAGAGGAAATAATAGATCCAGCAGGGAGATATGTTATGATAAAATGTCAGATATATTTGGAGTTTTGGAATCTACTTAATGTATATTCACCTAACGAAGAAGATCAAAAGTTTATGCAAGATATCTTTTTGAAGGTAGCTAATACGCAAGGGAACATACTAATAGGAGGGGATTTCAACCTGAATTTGGATCCAAATATGGATAAAACGGGGAAAAAAATTAACAGGAAGAACAAAGTAACCAAATTTATAATTAAATCAATGCAAGAAATGAAACTTTTGGATATATGGAGGAAACAAAACCCAAAAGAAAAGGAATACTCATACTACTCGGCTAGACATAAAACATACTCAAGAATAGACCTATTTTTGTTATCAGCTAGTATGCAGGATAGAGTAAGAAAAACAGAATATAAAGCGAGAATGCTATCGGACCATTCACCCTTAATATTGACAGTAAAGCTAGAGGACATCCCTCCAAGAATGTATAGATGGAGATTAAACCCCATGCTACTTAAAAGACAGGATTTTAGAGAATTTATTGAAAAACAATTAAAAATGTATTTTGAAGTAAATACGGAATCAGTGGAAGATAAGTTTATACTATGGGACGCAATGAAAGCATTCATTAGAGGGCAAATAATAAGTTATGTAACCAAGATGAAGAAGGACTATAATCAGGAAGCAGAGCAGTTGGAAAGGGAAATAGTAAACATAGAAAAAAAATTAGCAATGAAGGAAGATACAACTAAAAGAAGAGAATTGGCGGATAAAAAAATAAAATATGAAACATTACAAACATATAAGGTAGAGAAGAATATAATGAAGACAAAACAGAAATATTATGAACTAGGTGAAAAAACGCACAAAATCCTAGCATGGCAGCTTAAGACAGAGCAAGCTAAGAAAATGGTATTGGCATCAAGGAAAAAAGACAAACAAATTACATATAATCCAAAAGAAATTAAGGAAAACTTTAGAGAATTCTATGAACAATTATACCGAACTGAAAACGAAGGGAAAGAAGGGAAAATAGATGAATTTTTGACTAAAATTGAACTACCAAAACTACAAATAGAGGAACAAAATAAATTAACAGAACCATTTGGAACAGTAGAAATACAAGAGATAATAAAAAAATTACCAAATAATAAGACACCAGGAGAGGATGGATTTCCAATAGAATTCTACAAAACATTTAAAGACTTATTAATACCGCCCCTCCTGGATGTAATCAACCAGATTGATGAGACACAAAACTTACCAGATTCATGTAAAACAGCAATAATTACAGTAATACTAAAACAAGGGAAAGATCCACTCTCACCAGCGTCATATAGACCAATATCTTTTCTAAACACAGATTATAAGATAATAGCTAAACTATTAGCAAACAGATTAGCAGAACAGGTACCGAAAATGGTAAATTTAGACCAAACTGGATTTATCAAAAAAAGACGCACAACAGACAATATTTGTAAATTTATTAACTTAATTCATGCAGTAGAAGGAAATAAAGCACCTACAGTAGCAGTTGCTTTAGACGCAGAGAAGGCCTTCGACAGAGTAGAATGGAATTATTTGTTCAAAGTATTGCAAAAATTCAGTTTACCGGAGAAGTATATTAATTGGATTAAAGCATTATATAAGGGACCGTTAGCGAAAGTGACAGTAAATGGACATGTATCAAAGCAATTTAACTTAAGCAGGTCAACGCGGCAGGGATGCCCACTATCACCTTTATTGTTTGCGCTAGCTATAGAACCACTAGCAGAATTGATAAGAATAGATAATAATATAAAAGGAATAAAAATAAAAGACAGGGAATATAAAATCAGTTTATTTGCGGATGATGTTATAGTGTACTTAACAGAACCAGAACTATCAATAAAAGAATTATATAAGAAATTGAAGGAATATGGAGAAGTGTCGGGTTACAAGATAAATGTAAATAAAAGTGAAGCAATGCCTATGAATAATGCGGATTTCTCAAAATTTAAGAAGGAATCTCCATTCAGATGGCAAATGCAGGCAATAAGATACCTAGGTGTACAAATAAACAAAAATCTAGGCCAATTATATAAACTCAATTACAATCCACTAATGAAAAAATTACAGGACGATTTAGAGCATTGGAAAGATCTACCACTAACACTGATAGGAAGGATAAACTGTATTAAAATGAACATTTTTCCAAGGATATTATACTTATTTCAGGCATTGTCAATACAACTGACAGAAAAATTCTTCAAAGAGTTAAAGAAAATAATAAGGAAATTTTTATGGAGGGGGGGAAACCGAGGATAGCACTAGATAAATTAACAGAATGGTATAAACAAGGAGGCTTACAATTGCCAAACTTCAAAAATTATTATAGAGCCGCACAATTAAGATACCTATCAGATTTTTATCAAACAAGGGAAAAACCAGACTGGACGAGATTAGAATTAGATAAAATCGGGGAAAAGATACCTGAACACATATTATATAAATGGGATGTAAAATTGGTACAACATAGAACTTCTCCAGTATTACATCATCTCCTCAATATTTGGAAGAAGATTCATATAGAAAGAAATAAAACAAATTATCAACTACCAAAACTAATATTGATGCAAAATAAGCTACTCCCTTTTACAATAGATAACCTTTCCTTTAGAGAATGGGAAAAAAAAGGGATTAAAAGAATAGAAAATTGTTTTTCAGGAAGTAGATTCTTATCCTTTGAACAAATGAGAGAAAAGTACAATATAACCGGAGATACAGCACTGGCATATTACCAACTGAGATCCTACTTGAAAGATAAATTAGGAAACAATTTGAGTTTACCAGAGGGAAGTAACCTTGAATATGTGATTACAGATACAATGTTAATCAAAAGATTTATAACAAATATGTATATTAAACTGGAAGAAAAGGAGAATGAGGAAACAAATGGTAAAACTAAACAAAAATGGGAACAAGATTTAAATATAAAGATAAAAAAGGAAACATGGGAGAAATTATGTTCTGGAACGATGAGAAATACAATAAATACGAGGCTACGTATGATACAATATAATTGGTTACACAGACTATACATTACACCGCAAAAGTTAAATAAATGGGACCCAACAGTATCTGATAGATGTTTTCGATGTAAAAAAGAAATGGGAACAACAATTCATGCAATTTGGACATGTGAGAGAGTAGAAAAATTTTGGGATGATCTCAATCAGATATTAAATAAAATAACAGAAAACAATATACCAAAGAATCCAGAGATCTTTCTCCTAAGTAACATAAAAAACAAAGAATTTGGAATTGATTTGGAGGATGCACAAAAAAGATTTGTTAAGATAGCTCTAGCCGTAGCAAAAAAATGTATTATGTCAACCTGGAAATTGGAAGATAATTTGAAAATACAACAATGGTATATAGAAATGAATAAATGTATTCCATTAGAAAAAATAACATATAGTTTAAGAAATAATATTGAAATATTCGAACAAGTATGGGAGCCTTACATTAAATACAATAGCGAAAACCTACCGGGGACAAACATTACCTAAGTTGATGGAAGGAGAAGGAAAGAAAAGAATGGACTCAGTGTATTTTTGTTGAATGACAACATTGTCTGACGGGTTTAATGCAACCTAGATTGTATACCTAAAATGGATGAGAGGGGGGGAGGTGGGGGGGGTGGCTTGGGAGGAGGGGGGGGAGAAAAAGTCACTGTATATGTGTGAAAAAGAAAAAGTGTACATCATGGCTAATGTGATTTATGGTGTGAAAAATAAAAAATTTTAAAAAATTAAAAAAAAAATACTATTATTCCCTCGGAGCTGGTCAAGAAGCTACAAGCTCTAGGCCCTTGTACTCCATTCTGCAACTGTATTCTTCCTTGACTTTCTCATTGGAAGACCACAATCAGTACGAATTGGAAACTGCGTCTCCTCCTCACTGATTATCAACACAGGTACTCCCCAAAGATGCGTGCTTAGCCCACTGCTCTACTCGTTATACACCCATGACTGCGTGGCCAGGCACAATTCTAATGCTATCTACCAGTTCTGCCACAGTTGTCGGCAGAATTACAAACTGCAATGAGGAAGCGTACAGGAGGGAGATCAGCTCATTGAATGGTGTCACGCCACGAACCTTGCACTCAACATTAGCAAAACCAAGGAGATGATTGTGGACTTCAGGAGGAAGTCAGGGGAACACGACCCAGTCCTCATCGAGAGCACAATAGTGGAGAGAGTCAAGAACTTCAAATTCCTGGGTGTCAACATCTCTGAGGATCTGTCCTGGAGCCTCCATGTTGATGGAATCACAAAGGAGGCTCACCAGCGGCTATACTTTGAGGTGTTTGAGGCAATTCGGTGTGTCACCGAAGACTCTCGTAAACTTCTACAGGTGTACAGTGGAGAGCATTCTCACTGGTTTCATTGTTGCCTGGTATTGAGGTGCCAATTCTCAGGACAAGAATAAACATCTCAGAGGGTAGTTAACTTGGCCTACATCATCATAGGTACAGACTTCATCGAGGACGTCAACATGAGGCCGTGTCTTAAAAAAAAAGTAGCCTCCATCCTCAAAGACTCCCAAAACCCAGGCTGCGCCCCTTCACTCTGCTACCATTGGGGTAAAGGTACATGAGTCTAAAGACAAGCACGCAACAGCACAAGGACAGCTTCTTCCCCACTGTCATCAGATTCCTGAAATGTCAATAAAGACAATGCCTTACTTTTTGTGCATTATTATTTTATTTTTCATAGTATTGTTGTAAGGTAGTTATAATATGTATGTTTGCACTACGACATTGCCATAAAATACTGAATTTCATGAGTTAATTGTGACAATAAATCCTGATTCTGATTTTCCTTTGCAGCATTGCCCTTGTTATCTGGGTTAAGAATGCAGACAGCAAGCTGTTGGCGAGGAAGCCAGGAAACTGTGCCTTCCAGGTATTTAAATTAATTTGCATAATTATCAGCATAAAATGAAGCTCTCTCACATTTTGTCAGGCTCTGAATCCTGCCGCTGAAAAAAAAATTGTTGTCTATTGAATAAAGCATGAACATATTTGAGGCCATTCGTTTGATTACCCCTGTCATCTACTTGCCTGCGCAGCTGACAAGTTGAGCAGAAAACATGACTTTGAATTACTTGATCGACAGCTTCATTTTGGTCAGCCCAAAAATGCTGCTGGTATTGTACTTGTAGCTGAAGTGATGCAGAACTGGCAACCAGAATCTAAGCCAGTCTTTTTAGAAAAAAACAGAATACTGGAAGAATTCTGTGGTCCAAACAGCATCTATGGAGGCACACATTGTAAACGGATGATTTGGATCAAGACCTAATATCAGCATTCTGTTTTTTTTTCATCCAGGTTCCAGCATCATTTGTCTGCAGACAACATCCTCCAGTTAAATGCTCCAGTCCCCACTCTAATTCTTCACCACCACCTTTAATGCCTGACAATGGCCACATTTAACATCAAGAATCCAAATCAATTCCGTTGGAATATTTGTGATTGAATATACTTGCATATTTTTATAGAAGTTGGTGAGTGCCTTGAAATACTAGACTTGTGTATGTAATAGGACTGGAATGAGCCCTGAATTGACAGTGCCTTGATCCATGTAAGAACCACGCGGTGGAAGGAGTCATGTTGAACATGTCAATGATTGTGTTTTGGGCAAATAACTTTGCCTTGTGTTCTTCCTATAAACCACATGAAACACTTGTAGGCCAGTAAAGCTTTAAAGGGCTCCTATTGATTTAAATTTTATTGGCCATTTTTAAAACTCAATCTTTGGAGAGTCCACCTCAGGCATGAAATACACATCATGAACTTGACATGTAGCTGTGAAACACTCAGAGCTCCTTGCAGTGGAGAATAAGTGCTGCTTGATTAGATCATCCCATTCTGAACATGAAGAGGGAAGATGCATGATTAGAGAAAATTGCACGGATCCTTCAGCAGGAAATATTCTGCAAAATTGACGAAGATTTCATTGCCATTTATCAGAGTTGGGGGCTAAGTGGTTTCACTGGAACTTGATTAGTGCGAGTGCACTTGAGTCATTTAATTATTTAGGGTTGAATGTTACAGAATTTTCCATTGTGTCATTTGATTCACATTTTCTGTGCCTTAATTGGTGAAAGAAAAAAGTTAAGATTAACCACAATCATTAAGTTTTTGTCTTTGTCAAATTTTTTACTTCTTTAAGACATAATGGAAATTATCTAAAACTATTTTTAACAACAGACCCTAATGCACAAAGTAAAATAATATATAATTTTGCCTTCCTTCATCAGATAAAAGAGATTAACATTAATACAAATTAATTTCCCCACACAGCCTTTGCACAAACATTCCTTCTGGTGATGAAATTAAAACCAAAGCAGAGGAAATTAGAATGAACAATGAATATGATGTGTCTGAGAGTTGTATAAAGATGATTCAATCAATCTTATGTTTAGCTAATTATAATTTTGATAATCAACCAATATTTTCTTGGTGCTATATTTTATAGTATATTCCACTTGACCTCAGCATCTGCAGATTTTCTTCTTTAACTCTTTTATTGGTATGTTTTAGTCTGGTTTAAATGGAATCGGGATGAATGGGTGTTTCTCTGGTTGGCAATCTGCGGTGAATGGAATGTTCAGGGTTCGGTGCTGGGCCCACAACTGTTCATAATATACATTAATGATTTGGAAGAAAGGACCAATAGTTTTGTAAGTTTACTAATGACGTAAAATTGAGTGGGGGAAAACCACAATTTGGTGAATCAGCAGAGAGCTATCGATAGGTTAAATGAGTGGGGAAATGTCTGGCAGATGGAGTACAATGCTGGTAAATGTGAGGTTATTCACTTTGGAAGGGAAAGTAGATCAGATTATTATTGAAATGGTGAAAGATTGTAGAATGATGTTAAGCAGAAGGACTTGGGATGATTTGTCCATAAACCACAGAAGAGTGATTTGTAAGTGGAACATGTAATCTAGAAGGCAAGTAAAATGTTGTCATTTATTAGATAGAAAGAGTACAGAGAAGATTTACTAGGATGTTGCTCAGAGTCAGAGGTGGGGGCGAGTGATTGGTGAACACCAGTGATTTGGACGGTTTAAAAAGGCCACGTAGTGGGACTCGGGCCTTCTCATTTCATTCGCAGTTGAGTCAGAGGTGGGGGCGAGTGATTGGTGAACACCAGTGATTTGGACTGTTTAAAAAGGCCACGTAGTGGGACTCGGGCCTTCTCATTTCATTTGCAGTTGAGTCAGAGGTGGGGGCGAGTGATTGGTGAACACCAGTGATTTGGACGGTTTAAAAAGGCCACGTAGTGGGACTCGGGCCTTCTCATTTCATTCGCAGTTGAGTCAGAGGTGGGGGCGAGTGATTGGTGAACACCAGTGATTTGGACTGTTTAAAAAGGCCACGTAGTGGGACTCGGGCCTTCTCATTTCATTCGCAGTTGAGTCAGAGGTGGGGCGAGTGATTGGTGAACACCAGTGATTTGGACTGTTTAAAAAGGCCACGTAGTGGGACTCGGGCCTTCTCATTTCATTCGCAGTTGAGTCAGAGGTGGGGCAAGTGATTGGTGAGTATCAGTGATTTGGATGGTTTAAAAAGGGTATGTTGCCTCTCAGGTGCCAGGGTCAGGAATGTCTCTAGGAGAGGGCAAGAAACCAGATGTTGTGGTCCATGTGGGGACTAATGACATAGATAGAAATGGAAATGAGGCGCTGAAGGAACAATATAGGGAGTTGGGGAAGAAATTAAAAGCAGGACCTCAAGGGTGGTAATCTCTGGATTGCTGCCTGTGCAACATGCTAGAGAGGGTTGGAATAGGAAGATGTGGTGGATGAATATGTGGCTAAAGAGTTGGTGCAGATGGCAGGGTTTCAGATTTATAGATCATTGGAAGCTTTTCTTGAGAAGATCTCACCTCAACAAAAAGGATGGACTTCACCTGAACTGGAGGGGGACCAATATCCTGGCAGGCAGGTTTGCTTGATCTGTTGCAGAGGGTTTAAATTAATTTGGCAGGTAGTTGGAAATCGGAATGAGAGTGATACACCATCAATTACCACAAAAGAGTCAAGTTGTGAAACTGCGAGGCTTTTATTGACTATAGACTGGAGCAACAACCAACCTCATTGACTGATCATGGCAGGAAGAGTGGGTAGCATGAAAAGGGGTGATGGGTAGGATTGGTCTCGGGAGGTGTGTCCAGCCAACTGTAGCCAATTATAGTGCAACAGTGGTTTACCACATTCATCCCTCCTTTTGAGAAGAGTCCATAATTTATAGCTCAAGATTGTCGGGGAGTCTCCTCTGCCACAGCGAATGATGTGTTAACATTTGGGACACTGCCATGGCATCCTGGGCAGCTTGTGTGGCTGGTCTGTTGTCTCTGGTTATAGTTCACTGGGGGTGGAAGGGACAGATGAAGGGAAGAGGGATTGTCCTGCTAATGCATCTTGCGTGACAACAGTTACCGGGAGTGGAGTGTAGTCAGCAGCAGGTTTAGGGACTCCCAAAGTGGCAGTGGGGGAGAGTTTCTATTAGTGGTTGATCATAGTTGGAGGGGTGCCCGATGGTGCAAAATCCTGGATGGAGACCATATCCTAGAAACATAGAAGATAGGAGCAGGAGTAGGTCATTCAACCCTTCGAGCCTGCTCCGCCATTCAACGAGATCATGGCTGATCTTAAAGTTCAGTACCCTGTCCCCACCTTCTCTCTGTAACCTTTAATACCCTTATACTGAAGAAATAGATCTAATTCCCTCTTAAATATATTTAATGAACCTGCCTCTACTGCCCTCTGTGGCAATGAATTCCACAGATTCACCACCATCTGGGTAAAGAAATTCCTCCTCATCTCGGTCCTAAATGGTTTGCCTATTATCCTCAAACCATGGCCCCGGGTTCTGGATTTTCCCATCATTGGAAACATCCCATCTACATCCATTCTGTCCAGTCCTGCCAGAATTTTATAGGTCTCTATGAGATCCCCTCTCAATCTTCTAAACTCCAGCGAGTACAATCCCAATTTGCGCAATCTTTCCTCATAAGTCATTCCTGAAATTCCAGGTATCAGCCTGGTGAATCGACTCTGCACTCCCTCCATTGCAAGAACATCCTTCCTTAGATAAGGTGACCAAAACTGCACACAATACTCCAGGTGGGGTCTCACCAAGGCCCTGTACAGCTGCAGTAAGGTATCCTTGTTCCTATACTCAAACCCTCATGATATGAAGGCCAACATACCATTTGCCTTTTTAACCGCCTGCTGTACCTGCATGTTCGCTTTCAGAGACTGATGTACAAGTACCACTAGGTCTCTCTGCACTTCCCCATCTCTTAATCTATTGCCATTCAAATAGTAATCTGCCCTCAGGTTTGTATTACCAAAGTGGATAACCTCACATTTATCCACATTGTAGTGCATTTGCCATGTATCTGCCCAGTCCCTCAATTTATCCAAATCACACTGGAGCTTCCTGACCCCCCTCTTCCATGCACACAACCCCTCCTAGCTTAGTGTCATCTGCAAATTTGGAGATATTACATCCAATCCCATCATCCAGATCATTAATGTAAATTGTGAACAGCTGGGGTCCTAGTACAGATCCCTGTGGTACCCCACTGGTCATCGCCTGCCACTCGGAAAATGAGCCATTTATCCCAACTCTCTGTCTTCTACCTGCCAAGCAGTTCTCAATCCACATCAATACTTAGCCCCCAATCCCATGAGCCTTGATTTTGGAAGCCAGTCATTTATGCGGGACCTTATCGAAGGCCTTTTGGAAGTCTAGGTACACCACATCCACTGGCTCTCCCCCATCTATTTTACCTGTCACCATCTCAAAGAATTCCAATAGATTTGTCAAGTACGATTTACCTTTTGTAAATCCATGTTGACTCTGTCCGATCCCTTCTCTGCTAGTCATATGCTCCACTATTACATCCTTAATAATGGATTCCATCATTTTGCCCTCTACTGATGTAAGGCTCACCGGCCGATAATTCCCCGCTTTTTCTCTACCCCCCTTTTTAAATAGTGGGGTAACATTAGCTACCCTCCAATCCATGGGTACTGATCCTGAGTCTATCGAGTTCAGTACCATCAGCGAAATTCACATAGGCGTACTGGGAATTTGCATGGAGGAGGTGGACCCTCTCAACCAGTGGGTCAGCATGGATTACCTGGCATGCTTCCAAAGCAGGATAGGTTCTGGGGAGGTCAGCCAGGCAGGCAGCATAGTCCCTGATGTAGACTTCCTTGGGAAGGCAAACATACATTCATGAGGCATATTGTTAGTGGCTGTACATAAGAGCGACTGCACAGAGTGCCATGCATCTTGGAGGTACTTTTGCCATTGGAGACAGGGAGTCCCTGTGACCTCAGCACCAGGAGAATGGTTTTTCAGACTGTGGCATTCTCCCTTTCTAGGACAGAAGGGATTTAAAAAAAGTCACATTGCTTTTTCTAGAAAATATTACAGCGGTGCTGTGGCAGGTTAGATTGGAGGGCTAATCCATTGAGGCTATTTGGATGGAGGTGAGGAATGGGAAAGGCATGAAAACACTAATGGGGTTGTATTATAGACTCCCCTAATGGACAGAGGGAATTAGAAGATCAAATTTGTAAGACGATAGCATATATGTGTGATAAATGTAAGGTGGTGATTGTAGGAAATTTTAAATTTCCACACATTTACTGGGGTACCCATAATGTAAAAGGACTGGATGGGTTGGAGTTTGTCAAATTTACTCAGAAAACTTTTCTGAATCAATATAATGAATAACTGACTAGAGAGGGGGCAATATTGGATCCCCTTTTAGGGAACGAGATAGGTCAGGTGACGAAGGTTTATGTTGTGGTCATAATACTATTAGTTTTAGATTGATTATGGAGAAGGATAGGGCTGCGCCTAAGGTTGAAATTCTTGATTGGCTAATTTCAAGGAGATGCAAAAGTTATAGAAGGTGTGGATTGGGAGAATTTATTTTCTGGGAAGGATGCAACAGATAAATTGAGGATATTCAAAGGGAAAATTTTGTAAGTACAGAGTTTGTATGTCCCTATGAAGATTAAAGGAAAAGTTGGAAAATATAGGGAACCTTGGTTTTCAAGGGATAATGGGAATTTGGTTCAGAGGAAGAGGGATGTGTACAACAGGTATAGACAGCAGGAAATAAATAAGGTGATTGAGTGCAAAAAAAAACAAAGAAATTAGAAAGGCTAAAAGGTGATATGAGGCTGCTTTGGCAGACAAGGTAAAAAAAAAAAATAAATCCAAAAGGTTTCTACAGGTATATTAAAAGATAAAATTGGCCCCTTGAGGATCAGAGGGGTCGGCTATGTGAGACGACAGAGGAGATGGGGGAAATTTTAAATGATTTTTTTCTTAAGTATTTGCTAAAGAAAGGAATATTGTGTCAGGTGAAGTAAGGAAAACTAGTAGTGAGGTCATGGAAAATATACAGATAAATGAGGAGGTAGTACTGGCTATTTTAAAAAGAATCAAAGTGGATAAATTTCCGAGTCCGGACAAGATATTCCCTAGGACCTTGAAAGAGGTTAATGAAGAAATACCGGTGGCTCTGACAGAAATATTTAAAATGTCGTGAGCCACAGGGAGGTGCTGGAGGATTGGAGGGTCGCTCATGTTGTTCTGTGTTTTTTGTTTAAAAGGAAATAATAGTAAATTGGGTAATTATAGGCCCGTGAGTCTGACGTCAGTGGTAGGTAAATTAATGGAGAGGATTTTTAGAAATGGAATTACTAGGAGTAGTGAACATGGTTTTATATGTGGTAGATCATGTTTTGTGAGGAGGTTGCTCAGAAGGTTGATGAAGGGAAGGCTGTGGATATTGTTGAAATGTACTTTAGTAAGGCCTTTGACAAGGTTCTGCATAGGAGGTCATTTAGGAAGGTTAAGTCATTAGGTACTAATGTTGAAGTAGTGAAATGGATTCAACAATGATTGGATGGGAGATGCCAGAGAGTAGTGGTGGAAAATAGTCAAATTGGAGGCTGGTGACTAGTGGAATGCCTCAGGGATTGTTACTGGATCCATTGTTGTTTTTGTCATATATATTACTGATCTGCATGATAGGGTTGTAAATTGGATTAGTAAATATGCAGATGATACTAAGGTTGGTGTGTTGTGGAGAGTAAGGTTTTAAAAGCTTGCAGTGGGATATAGGCCAGTTGAAGAGTGGAGAGAGAGATGACAGATGGAATTTGATATTGATAAGTGTGAGATGCTACATTTTTGGTAGGAATAATCAGCCATGATCATACATATTAACTGGTAGAAAATTGAGTGTTGTAGAACAAACAAATTTAGGAATTCTTGGTACATAATTCTCTGAAAGTGGAGTCACATGTAGATAGGGTTGTGAAGAAAACTTTTGGTATGTTGGCCTTCATAAATCAAATTTTTAAGTACAGAAGTTGGATGTCACATTAAAGTTGTCTAGGACATTGTTAAGGCCAAATGTGGAATATTGTGTGCAGTTTTGGTTGCCAAATTATAGGAAGGATAGCAACAAAATAGAAAGACTATAGTGAAGATTTATAAGAATGTTGTCTGGATTTCAGGGTTTGAGTTTCAGGGAAAGGTTAAACAGGCAAAGACTTTATTCTCTGGAGCATAGAATATTGAGGGGTGATTTGATAGAGATATTTAAAATTGAGGGGGATGGATAGAGTAAATGTGGATAGACATTTTTTCCATTGAGAGTGAGGGGGGGATTCAAACAAGAGGCCAATGATTAAGATTGAAGGGGGGAAGATATAGGGGAAACATGAGGGTGAATTTTTCACTCAGAGTGATAGGAGTGTGGAATGAGCTTCTGGCCAAAGTAATAGATACAGGCTCAATTTTAACATTTAAGGAAAAGTTGGATAGATATATGGGTGAGAGAGGTATGGAAGGTTATGGGCTGGGTGTGATTCAGACTAGGTGGGAGAAGGTGTCCGGCATGGACTAGAAGGGCTGAACTTGGCTATTTCTGTGCGTTAATTGTTATATGGTCTAATCCCTGGAGAGTTAAAAAAATGAGGAGAGATTTGATGGAGGTATTTAAAATTATGAGGGGAATAGGCAGAGTAAATGTAGATAGGATTTTTCCACTGAGGGTAAGTGAGAGACAAACCAGAGAACATCAGTTAAGAGTGAAAGGGCAAAAGTTAATGAGGAACCTCAAGGGAAACTTCATGCAGAAAGTGGTGGGGGTGTTGAACAAGCTTCCAGCTGAAGTGGTGAATGTGGGCTCAATTTTAACATTAAAAAAAAAATAATTTGGACAGGTACATGGATGGAAGAGGTATAGAGGTCTATGGATTGGGTGCAGATCAGTGGGACGAGGCAAAATAAATGGTTTGGCACAGACTAGAAGGGCTGAGAGGGGCCTGCTTCTGTGCTGCAACCTTTTATGGTAATTGCTAAAGGGATTGAATTTAAGACCAAGGACGATCTGCTGTAAATGTACAAGGTGAGGCCACAGTTCTGGTTTCTTTACTTCAGAAAAGATTTTCTGGCTTTGGAGGGAGTGCAGAGGATTCCAGAGATTTGGGGGCTGGGGGATGGGGGGGAAGGAAACTGGCTGGCATTATATTAATTTATTCCAAAATATGAGGAATTTCTACAATTCGTGCCCTGTTGTCTCCATCCTTTTTTCGTTTACAATGAACCAACCAACTGTGCTCCTCACATATACACAAAACAAGTTCTTACTACCATTTACTGACATTCTTTTCTTCCGCTCTCTCTGCAATCCAGCAAGGAAACATTTGGCAATCACTATCGCCAAATAGAGAGCGGCAATGGAGGTATAGTTTTGAAAGACAGAAATGACCAAGAGCAGTGTTATAATTTTTTGTAGCTTTATTTAAATTGGTACAAGGCCATTTGCTTCAGTATAGTTGTGATTCTTTGGCTTGGCTTCGCAGACGAAGATTTATGGAGGGGGTAAAAAGTCCACGTCAGCTGCAGGCTCGTTTGTGGCTGACAAGTCCGATGCGGGACAGGCAGACACGGTTGCAGCGGTTGCAGGGGAAAATTGGTTGGTTGGGGTTGGGTGTTGGGTTTTTCCTCCTTTGCCTTTTGTCAGTGAGGTGGGCTCTGCGGTCTTCTTCAAAGGAGGTTGCTGCCCGCCGAACTGTGAGGCGCCAAGATGCACGGTTTGAGGCGTTATCAGCCCACTGGCGGTGGTCAATGTGGCAGGCACCAAGAGATTTCTTTAGGCAGTCCTTGTACCTTTTCTTTGGTGCACCTCTGACACGGTGGCCAGTGGAGAGCTCACCATATAACACGATCTTGGGAAGGCGATGGTCCTCCATTCTGGAGACGTGACCCATCCAGCGCAGCTGGATCTTCAGCAGCGTGGACTCGATGCTGTCGACCTCTGCCATCTCGAGTACTTCGACGTTAGGGATGAAAGCGCTCCAATGGATGTTGAGGATGGAGCGGAGACAACGCTGGTGGAAGCGTTCTAGGAGCCGTAGGTGGTGCCGGTAGAGGACCCATGATTCGGAGCCGAATAGTTGTGATTACACTTTCACGAAAATACATTGTTATTACTTGTTTTCATGAAGCACAACTTGTGTAGAACGGTGTGACAGAGAAGGTTTAATAATGTAGTTTGCAGATGATTTTGCTGCATTATCTAGTGAATAATAATTTTTGAATGAAATGTTGTGACGACTCAGTATAGTGATATCCATTGTTTGTCAGTTTGCACTGTACTAGAATTTCACCCTTCTGCAGTTGAGTTAACTGGTGTTACTGCTGCTGAGGTGCGGGTCACTCAGTCATTTGCTTGTACATTACTCTCACCACCACCCCCCATTATCATCTCACGAGCTATAATTTTGCTTAATGACAGCTTCATTGGCCAATGTTGGAATGAGAAGTTTCTTGAAATCAAAAATATTAAAGAAATTGAAACCCACTTAATTAACTGACACTGGTACTCCATGGCGTGTTCATTATTTTGTCCATGAGTGGCATTTCCAGGTTCCATTCTCTGTTCAGCTATTTTCAGTTGGTTTCTGCTGGTATGATTAAGAAGCACCTTATTGTTATCTCCTTGATGTAACTGGGGAAACTCTCCAATATACATCAGTGTGGTCAACATGCACATTGAGATCCATGCAAGTTTGTTTATTTATTTGTTGCTTTTTTGCTGTAAAGCATCCACTGAAATGAATAAGCCCATAAATTCTGTGCCAGGTTTAAGTTGTATTGAGATTCACCACTCACTGATGTGGTGATATGTAATTACACCACTAGGCCACCAGGGGTCAACCTGGTGACCTTGTATATAAAGCAGTCCAGAGCTACAATCTTGTCTTCCAGGTTCGTCTTGTTCGTCTTAGTGTACATATTAGTTTATTAAAACTGTCTTATACTCACACTGCTGGTGTGGTTATTGTCAGTACAACTGAGCCACAAATTCCCAGTCTTTGTTCAATACTAGTAACTTAACAGTTGGATGATTATAATGGACAAAAAAACATTAACATTATGCAAAGGTAATTTTTCCAAAATGTTATTACAACCAATGCCTTGCAAAACCTTTATTTTGACATATATAAGTCTGTACAACTGCTTTAATGCTTGGCTTTATCATATCTTTGGTCTTTGTTGGAAAAAATTATTTTGCTTATAAGGCTGAATCTAATGACATATCTTTTCTGCAAATAAAAATGTATCTTATCCAATTACAGCCTTATTTATCTGCTATCAATCTACAAAAAGTGCAAAAGGGTTATCAGTAATTCTATCATGCCATCTACTCATTGCTCATTGATGTCAGAATCACAACTTGTTTTTCACCTGCCAAAGAGTAAAATGCCATAATGCATCCACTCTCAAATTCAAGATTAAAATTCTTGAACTCAAAACTCAATTTAATCTTGCATCTAAGCTCAATTGTCAGATCCAGGAGCTCTACTGAATCTTATTCAATTGGTTTCTTAAACAGAATTCCTCTCATTGAACTTAGTATCCACCACTGCCATTCTCTCTCTGCAATCCATGTGAGATGAGAAAACAACAATCCCTTCATCCCTCCCTCGTGACCCATGACATTGAGAAGGAAAGATATTCATATAATTTCCTTGAGCAAACATGAGAACTTGCAGGCCATCAAAGGGTCAGGCAGCATCAATGCAGAAAAATGGTCAGTCAACATTTCCGGTTGGGACTCTATCGGGACTAAAGTAGGAAGGGGAGATACCAAGCCTTTTATTTTCTTGTTCACTTAAAGATCACATACGCAAACTTTAAAATTATAGAAATTTATTTCATTCCTTTATCAGAAAGACATCCTGAGGTACCTCACCTCCAAGTCATTTTCACAATGTAGAAAATAATTAATTGTATCTAATTTGTGTACATTAGTGTTCCGAAAGTTTATTAAGTAGTGAGTTTATTTCTTATGACTATTGTTCTATTTCTACCTATTTTGGTGCTTTTCCTCTCTTTGTTCCAGTTGCAAAGTTATTTTAAAAATATAAATAGTCAAGCTTTGGTATGTGAGGTCTTGAGCTACCTTAGTTTAACACCTTACATACCACTTACCTTAGCTGAGTTCAAAGTCTCTCCAAAAGCTTTTAATCTCAAACTTTACATTTTGGAACAAAGGGAAAATGACAATAGGACGCTCAAAACTGGCCAAGTTATTAGAAGTGAAAATGTGGAAGGAAGAATAGATCTCAATGAGAGCCATATGCATTTTAAGTGTTAAACAAAAACTGTTATCTCAGTGGCTCACAGTGTTTTCATAGAACATTACAGCACAGCACTGGACCTTTGGCATTTGATAAGTAAAACAAAAATCTGTAGACACCATGGTTGAAATAAAACACAAAGCTGAGAAACTCAACAGGTCAAATAGTGTATTTTATATAGCAAAGGTGAAAATATATAACAGATGTTTTGGGCTTAAGGTATGGTTACCTTGATGACGGGCTCAAGCCCGAAAAGATGGTATGTATTTTTTACCTTTGCTATTTAAAGGATGCTACTTTTCCTGCCAAGTTTTTCCAGCTTTGTGTTTGTACATTGGCACTTGATGTTGTGCTGACTTGTACACTCCAACCAAAAAAAACCCTTTCTATGTCGTAACCCTCTATTTTTCTTTTATCCATGTACCTGCCGAAGAGTCTCTTAAATGCTCCTCTTGTTCCAGCCTCCACCACTATCCTTGGCAATGCATTCAAGGCCCCCACAACTTGTGTTTTTTTAAAAAAATAAAACTCTACCTCTGATGTCTCCCCTAAACTGCCCTCCCTTTACTTTGTACACATCTTCTGGTGTTTCCTACTCCTGCCCTGGGGAAAAAGGAGCTGGCTGTCTACCTTATCTGTGCCTCAGAATTTATAGACCACTATTAAGTCACCTCTCATCCTGCACTCCCAGCTCTTCAATCCTTGCCTTATTTTCCAATTCAGGCAACATCCTGGTAAATCTACTCTCTATTGCTGCCACATCTTTCCTATAATGAGGTAACCATAACGGAACGCAACATGCTCAGTGTGGCCTCACCAGAGATTTGTTGAGTTGCAATATGGTCAATACAGTGGTCCTCCCCAAGATCTACAAATTTCTGATTCACAACAAAGCAAGGACAATTTTTCTTGTGGAAGGGGAAGTAACTGGACAATAAGTTTAAAAAAAAATCATCTGGCTTCTTCCAGGTTGATGCTCTTTTCCGTCTCTACTAGTGTGCAAATAATCACTAATATTCCTCTCAGAGAAAGTGAATGAGCTTGCAGCCATCCCTATGACTGCATATCAATTTGTGGGCTCCTGGATGTCACTTCTCCCATGTAGCAAATCTAAAATGGAAAGAACTAATTTAATATCTAAATGGCCTAGATTATGGAATTAAGAAGAGGTTTCCTTACCTGAAAAGTGCTAAGAATCTGAATCCTGGTCCCATGGGGATTGTGGAGCATGAATGCGATGGATGTGTGCAAGTAGAGGGTGGCTGAGCACAAGGGTGAAGGGAATTAAGCCAATGGACGTAGAAACTCACATGAAGCAAATTGTGCTAGTATGGATCACTTGGGCTGAATTCTAAGATATTCTTTATAATTCTACATAATTGGCAGCATGACAGGAGGGTTAATGCATGACATCCTGGCAGCAGTCTCTACTGAAGCAATCTTCAGTGGTCTGCCGAGCCAGCTGTTTCAACCCAATCAAAGGTTAGCTGATTTGTGGCAAGGACATTTACTGATGACATGACCTGTGAGTACAGTGCTCATCTGATTATATTCAGTGACATCCAGGACCCGACACCAAATGGGCCATCTGCTGCACCAGGGTCTGAAAGGTCCTGCAGTAATCAAAAGGGTGAGTGCCCAGAGTCGTGATGTTTTGCTTCATGGTACTTTAACAGTGACTCAGCAGAGGAGAAGGAGTAGATGTGGATGGGAGAGGAAAAGGCAGAAAGAAAAGAAGTGCTTGTAACCAAGACAGTCATTTCCTACCTGGGTCATACACAAAATGAATTCAACTGCAAAATTAATGGAACCGATTCCTCATTCACCATTTCCCATTTATTTATTGTTCTTTGCTCTTTTGTATATTTAAAAAAAAATGAAATGCAACAGAAAATAAATGAATGAAACCTTGCAATATTGCAAACAAAGTTAAACTGGTTGTCTCTTCTATGTCTTTGTCTTTAACCCCTTTCACACTTGCATCCTACTAAATTGGCCATTCAGTGTCCTGGGATAGGAATCAAGGTTTGGCTTTTCACACTTGACCACTCCTAACTGGGACACTTGCAAGGAGCCATCCCCAGGGTGAGGACTGTTCCACCTTCTACTGGTGATGTCATGATGCATCAAATGATGGTGGACCTCAATCCTGATCAATATATTATGATCTTATATTTGAACAAAATTAATTATGCCTAATTAACATAATTAAGCTTTAAGTACAGCACAGTTTGAGCCCTTCAGCCTCTGTTGTTGTTGTGCCGACAAATGAAACCCCTCACGCCTGTTTGCATTTCCCAGGAAATCGGTACTGGCATGTTCGGGGGTTGACCTATCTCCCCCACCCCTCCAGCACCTTCCTCTCTTGCCGATCCAGGCCAACCTGGCCACTCCATGCTACATCATGCCAACCACTCTGGCGCCTGCCCCAACCACCCCAACTAGCCCTTAGGCACCCAGCACCCTCACCAACCTTGTGACGGTCGCTGGACCATCTAATCTGTAATATGTAATATGCCTGGGACTATTACTCAATGCCCCTACCCCAGGACAATTTTAAAGAAGGGGGTGAATGTGTTGAAATACCACTAGCCTATGCAGAGGCCAATCTCTGTACCTGCAGGAAGACTACCAGAGGACAGACTATACCTGGTCACCTGTCAATCAGCTGACCTGAATAGACCCCTAGGGGGATAACTCCACCCAGCTGGCTGTCAATCACCCGACTGAGACCTAGTCCTGAGCCAGCCTCTCCTGAGCAGTCACTCGGGAACCACCATCACAGCCACCTCTGTCGCAGAGACTTTTAGCCAAATAAAGCCTGTTGTACAGTCTTTGAGTTTGTGTCTGCTTACTGCTGCTGCAGTGCATCACAGCATTATCAATTGTACTTTAAGCTGTTCTATCATGAGTCAACTGCAGCTAGGCGTATATGAACTCTCTTTCCTGCTTACCCTTACCTACTACTCTGGTTTCTGGTAGCCAGTGTTTCCAGTAATTTATCACGTGCCGTTCTAGACTTTGGTGCAATGCTAGTATGTAGTCTGATGCTGTGATTGTGATGCTTCAAGTAGGTGTGTCTGCACTTTGACTCTATTCTCATTTTTTTTCCCTATTGCCTTACTCAGGTGCAGATCTCAGATGTCCAAAAGTTATCCAATACAAGGGTCAGGGTGTTTCTGGGGAGAGGAACTGCTTATTTATACAATCTGCAGATTGTAAATCAGAAGAGGCTGCAAGATGGCACCGCCAGCTTCTTTCTTCCCTTCCATATTCTTCCCAATCCCACCCTTCTCTTTTCTCCTTGGCATGATTTTCACCATGATTCTCCCCAGTCTTCTTTCTGATCTTCGCTGACATTCTTTCCACTTCCATAATCTCCCTTGTCTCACCTCTTCACCCTGCTAGTAGTGATGCACTGGTTAAATTACAGAACTCAGAACCAGGAAAGCAGAGGCCTTGACCAATAAGCCACAGACTCCAATTCAAATCTCATTGTGGCAATAGACTGGAGTTTTATAGACAAAACTGCTCTTTGTAATGATGCTTATAAAACTACTAGGTTGCTACAGTTGAGCAGTAATGCAACGTTCCAGCTTGGATTCAGCTATGATTTTAAATCTTCCTCTTTTCCACTCTCCTAAGGCTTGGTTCAGTTGCCCTTTGAAAGGTTGTAAACCCAACACCAAAAAAAAAACTTCACTATTGTTACGCTACTTTTTTTTGCATATTGATTAATGTGAATATTTATTCTCTCTATCTTTTGTATCTATAATCTCTTTTAATGTAATGTATACTAAGTTCCTCTTTGGCTGCTGCAAGTATGTATGTACATTGTATGATGTATATGACAATGAAATCAGTATCTCATTATCTCAAGTACAAAACTTACATTCTGTAATAATTTGTTACGCATTTGACTTGTGTTCAGTTTATTCTTAAACCACAGGCTGTGTGGTACAAGGTATTATTTCTACACAGAATAGACAAGTGAGTGATATGATACAATCAGCTCATATAGTTTCTTTGTAGCAAAATAGCTCTGTTTATTGTACGTGAAGTGATGTGCTTTTTTGAATGAGTAGAGCAATCATTCTCTACAGAGGCCGTACGATTCTTCCCCCCCCCAAAAGAAAATTGGTGCCACAACACGTTTGGGGGGGGGGGCAGTGACTGAAAGCATAATTTTTTTTTAAATGTAGTCAGTAGGAGGGAAGTGCGGAATAAACCAACTAAACTTGACTGCTTCACGGGAAGGACAGCCCATAAAGTGTTGAGAATGCCTGGTCTAGAGAACTTGGGTATGTGTAAACTCAACATTTAGAACCATAGAACACTGCAGCACAGAAAAAGTCCCTTCAGTCTATCTAGTCTGTGCCAAACTATTATTCTGCCCAGTCCCATTGACTTGCACCCAATCCATAGTCCTGCATGCCCCTCCTATTCATATAATTATCCAATTTGCTTATATGTCAAAATTGAGCCCACGTCCACCTCTTCAGCTCGCAGCTTGTTCCACCATTCTCTGCATGAAGAAGTTCCCTCTAATTATCCCTTTCAACATTTCATCTTTTCTGTCCTTTAGTTTTTAATTAGCCTCAGTGGGAAAGGCTGTTTATATTTACTATATCTATACCCCTTGTAATTTTGTTTTACTTCCATCAAATCTCCCCTCATCCTCCAATGCTCCAGGAAATAAGCTCCTAAACTAGTTAACCTTTTCCTGTAACTTCAATGTTCAAGTTCCAGCAATCTCCCTGCAAACCTTCTCCACAGTCTTTTAATTGTATTGCTATATTTCCTGTAGTTATTTGATTATATTTATTCAGGAGGAACAAAAGGGCACAAAAACATCAAAAAAAAAACCATGATGCTCATATTTTAAAAAAAGATTTAGCTCCTTCTACACAATTCCACCTTGGATGTCATGCACAGTCCTTTCTGCTTTTCCATGTCCCTGTGGGAAATTCCTGGCTTAGTTTCTGCAACCACATTTGATGACAATCCCAAACGTGGAAAATTGTGGACATGCAGCCTTCATCTCCGTCCATGGCTTAGTGTAATTTAAAATGTCCAAATCTATGATTTAGGCTTTTTATGTCGTCTCATGTTAATGCATATTATAGTTTTAAAAGGCAATTAAGCCTTGATTATAAGCATGAGTGTCTGAATAAATGCCACGTGGTCAGTATTGGCTACAATGCAGTTGGTGTACTGTAGAGCATGCACACAACCTAGTCATTTTCTTCAAAGGCAAGGACAACACCCTCCTGGCATCTCCAACTGGTGCACTAGTATAATTGTGGGAGAGGATTTCTTCTTGTAGTCCAGTTTCTTGTGCCAGAGACAACGAACCATGGAAAAACATGGGAAGGGTTGCGACAGTAAGCTTCTGCACATAATTACATCTCTGCATCTGAAGTGATGCCCAAAAGAACTGCACCTGCTGCCTAATGAGAAACAGGTGGCCCATGTGCAGCTTTTAGTCGTCATTAGTATTAAACAAAATTCAAATGACTATCACCCATAACATTTCCCAACTTCAACAGGCCTGAAGGCAATGGGAAGATGCATGACAAAACAGCAGCCTGGAGATGAGGAAACTTCCAAAGGAGTTGAAGTAGAAAATTATACCACCGTTTTGCAACATGTTGAAATAATATTTCATTTGTTTGGGCATAGTGATTACAGCACCAATGACCCATATTGTCTTTAAGGAGTTTGTATGTCCTTTCGACATACTCACTGACAAAAGGCAAAGGAGGAAAAACCCAACACCCAACCCCAACCAACCAATTTGCCCCTGCAGCCGCTGCAACCGTGTCTGCCTGTCCCGCATCGGACTTGTCAGCCACAAACGAGCCTGCACCTGACGTGGACTTTTACCCCCTCCATAAATCTTCGTCCGCAAAGCCAAGCCAAAGATGTCCTTTGGATGTGCCAGTTTCCTCTCACCCTCTAAAGCATATGGGGATGCACAGGATTCATGGGATGGAAGTCTACCATGCTCTATCATTAACAAACCAAAAAAAAATTGTTAAAAGCTATTATTAGCCTGTGTTACATTTGATGGTGTAGTCTTGTGCATTTAAGGTAGCAATTGTTAGTTGGGTATCTGTGAAAGTAGCTATTAAGAAATAAAACCTGAAAATCTGCAGTGGTTGAAGTAAAGACACAAAGTTGGAGAAATTCAATAGGTAAATGCTATGTATATTATGCTCGAGCATGAACATGAACACTGTAAAAGCTACATCAATACTCTCCCCAGTAGCTGGATGTGAGTAAAGAAATGGGCTGTTAAACTTCCAAGCTTTTCTAGTGTTTATTAAGACCTCTGATGGTATAACCCGGACACCACATGGTGGGAGCGGAGGGATCGATTGAAACGCACACCATATAGAAAAGAAATTGAAATAAACACAGAGAGAAAGAAACAAAGAAAAAGCCCCATTATCTGATCATCAGTGCTGGAGAAGAAAATGGCCAGAGCAGCAGCATTGCACCTAGTAATGGACAGGGAAGCCAATGATATCACAGAGGTTTTCGAAAAGTTCAAGCAGAAGTGTAACCTCGCATTCAAAAGTCTCCTCAAGGGAGTTGCACCTGAGGAAAAGGTTAGTTGCATCCTTCTTTGGATGGGGGAGCGAGGACTAGACCTGTTTAATAGCTGGGAGCTGGCTGGAGGAAAATAAAACTCAAAGGATATTTTAATAATTTTCCTCTCATCTGGATCCATGAACCAACCATATAATAAAGAGATACAAGTTCCAGGGATTAAAAGAAGAGCCTGATGAGTCGGTAGATAATTTTCTCACATTGCTGCAAAATGCAAGATCAAAGAAATAGTGGTGAGAATAGTCGACCAACTAATCTGGGGAAGTGCTCATCCCGAAGGGCAGAAAGCTCCCATAGGAAAAGTTAGCTTGAAACTAGCAGATGCTATCGACATCTAGGAGGCAAATGCAATCCTTCTCCGTGCAGACCAACACACAGCACAGAGATAGAAGAGGTGATGCCATAAAGCGCACACAGAGATAGCAGGAGACATCTGAGAATTATAGGAGGTGTAGCAGATCACACCCCTTCGATGACTGCAAGAAATGCCCCATGTATGGATCAAAATGCAGGACTTGTGGGAAGGTCAATCACTGGGAAAAGATGTGTAAGTCTGGCATGAAAAGAGAGAGAAACAAGAAGGCAGAAGGAGAGTACACCACATCGAGGGAAGCAACAGCAGTGACTCCGACTCACTGACGCTCAATATTGAAACAATACTCCTCCGTGAGACATCCAAGAAAGGGAAGAAAGGAAAAAGTGAATTACACACCATGATTCAAGTGAAAAGAAAATCGGAAACAAACTGATAATATTCAACTTGAAAATAAAGTTGGACACTGGATCACAAATCAACGTCTTCCCGCTCAGATTGTACCATCAGATGTTCCCTGAGAACATGGTGATCGGGTACCTGGTGGAAGCCACACTAGAAGCCATAAATGTCACGCTCACAGCCTATGGTGGCCCTGTAATTAAACATCTCGGAAAAGTCCAAATAAAAGGCAGATATAAATGAAAAAGCATCATATGCACATTCTTCGTGGTTGACTCCAATGGACCAGCAGTCCTAGACCTGAATAGTTGTCAGGAATTACAGCTAATCACTGTACACAATGAGATCAGGGAGAAGAAAATGTCCAAGAGGATCAATAGTGACGTCGTCCCCAGAAGACCTTCTTGTATGGCAGAAAGTACAAGACAACCCTGCCAAGCAAAATCTATCCACCAGACGACCAAGAAAATGTAAGAAAGTGGACTAACATACAAGAGGGAAGTTGTCAACATTTTAACAAACGTGCACAAACACTACCAGAACTCTTTACAGGGCAGCGTGTACATGTTCAACGGCCAGTGATAAAAATCTGGAGTCCAACAAAGATTGTTAGAAAAGCTGAGACGGTCATACATCATTAAGACAGAACCTGGTAGGCAGCTGAGATGAAACAGGACGCACATTCGCCCAACACCAGATCTGACATGGAAAGCTTCTGTAATTCCAACAACTTGTGAGGGAACACGAGGCGAAACCCCAACCAACAACAGCACAACGACTGTACAGCAAGCAACAGGAGAACCGCAGAATCAAACAGTGGCTACAAGGTCTACGAGGTGGAAAAGCAACATCCTACCACCAGTGCGATTCCACTGAAAAGAATATAGAACTGCAAATGTGTAAATAGAATAGTTAATTCTTCATTGCAATTGCAGATAAAGAAGCAGAAATGATTTATTTTTAAAAAAATTTAAATTTGCATACTTATCAGTGGAGCTTTGTTACCAGCACTGTATATTCAGGGAATGAATATGAGATCAGATCTCAATGGATATTCTGTCTGTATTTTTTATGAAAGCAGGGGCCAGGAGAAACTATGAAAAGGAAATATTTTCATCAAAGTTCTTTAAAATGCTTGATTAGTTGAAAGGATTTCTTCCTTTCATTAAACATTCAATGTAATCATATTTTTATGCATATTATTTTCAGACATTTTCCCACTGTGGCTTGATTTCAGTGAGTTGCCAGACCACTCGATATCCTCCTGAAAAATATACAATGGTCCCCCGTAATTCGCAGTTTAGCATTCCGCGATTTCAGTTACATGTGATCAACCGTGGTCCTAAAATACATATTCAGGTCGACTGTCGGGGTGTCACAGTACTTGAGTTCAAGTAGCCCTTATTTTTTTTTAACATTGTTATAATTGTTCTATTTTATTATTAGGTATGGTTATTAATCTCTTATTGTGCCTAATTTATATATTACTTTATCATTGGTGTGTATGTTTGGTATTATTTGTGGTTTCATGCATCCACTGGGGGTGGGGGTCTTGGAACAAATCCCCCATGGATAAGGAGGGACTACTGTACTCTGAAGTTGGGGGAAATTGACATCTTTGTACGCTCATGCTACAAACCTACATTATTCTGACTGCAGTCTCCATCACTCCACAGGCAGATGCTAAGTTAGCATTAGAGGATCTAGGTACTGTGTATATGACAATAAACTTGCATCATAAAAAGTGATGCCCTGACTTCTGTTTCCTTCAAGGAATGTTCCCATGTTTCCCATTGCACATCACAATTTTTATCATTGTGTACTTTGTGCTTTATTTTGATAGATTTTCTTTGAGGCTTTTACATTAGCTTTTGCATTATTCTAATTTCTTTGTTGTATGCCCCTTAAATTGCAATGTGATTTTGACTGATTATGGAGTCTGCAGTTCAATGTATGTGCATAGTGGCTCCCTATACCCCTGCTGAAAAGTTCTGCAGACTCCTTCATGCATGTCCCTGTGCAGTGGTGATGTTCACATTGCCTCAGTTAACTTGTTCTGATCTCCTAAGATCAATGTCGAGACCAGTGGTTCTCAACCTTTTCTTTCCACTCACATACCACTTTAAGTAATCCCTATGCCATAAGTGCTCTGTGATTAGTAAGGGATTGCTTAAGGTAGGATGTGAGTTGGAAGGGAAGGTTGACAACCATTGCTCTAGACCCAATTGTTACTGAAATATATTGCTTGAGAAAAATTGTAATTGGCCCATTTCCTTTGGAGTTTATGAAACTGTGTACATAACGAGTCAATTAGGCTCAATTCAAACAGTGGTTTTCAAATATTTTCTTTCCACTCATACCACCTTAAGTAATCCCTTACTTATCACAGATCACTTATGCCATAGGGATTACTTAAAGTGGTATGTGAGTGGAGAGAAAAAGATTGAAAACCATTGGTCTAAACCAATACTCCAGATCGGCAGCAGCTTCCAAATTATCAGAATCGATTTCCATTTGTGCTCGTTCAAGTTCGGTGATTCTGAGTACTTCCTTCTGCATGTCCCTGTCAGTTTTCCTGGTGAGCATGGATTTGTTCAGGAGCTGTGTCAAGGCTGTGAAAGGTGGTTGTGAAGTGCTGGTGGAGAAAAGGACAGAAACCCCATTGCTCTCTGTGAGTTCCTGGAGAATCCAAAAGAAAAAAAATCTTGGCAATCTGTTTCCATATTTTGTTGTGATTCTGTGGACTAGCATATGTACATGCATGGGTAAAGAGAAGAATTAAAAGTTTAATATGGTATGTTTTGGGGTCACTAGCGCTTCTAAACTATCTCACTCATGCATTTTAAATGGCTACAGGAGGATTGTGAGTGCTCCCTTGTAAGGTCTCAGTGGATTCTGGGTGAGAGGTCAGTTTTCCCCTTTATCTGTTCCTATCTATCATATGTGGCCTGATTTTTGCAAGCAAGGTCAAAAAATATTAGAGATGCATTTCTATGACAGGAACAAAGTAAGCCTCAGGCAATATACATGTGCGAGATGAATGGTTGAATAAGTGCTCAGCTTTTGCCTTTGAGCTGAGTGAGTGAACATCCACTGTAAGATCAGAAAGACAAGCACAGTTTAAAAAAAAAGGTGAATTACGAAAGTCTTCAGATGCTGAGATTGTAGTAAAAACACAGAAATGCTGGATGAGCTCAGCCAGTCTCGCAGTGTCCTCAGGCCTGAAACATTGGTAATACAACTCTACCTCCTATAGAAGCAGACAGTAAAAAAATACTTATCTGGCACCTGTGTTGGGATCTGAAAACATTTACTCATTTGACCCAGCAGGGAACAGGAATCTGCCAACATCAGGCATGACAAGGAGGGCTGATGAAGTTATTCTGAGGTTATCTGAAGGAGGTCTGGGGGTTCTGGACTAGGTAGCAGGCTTTGGTTCTGTGGCTACAAGAAGCAGGTGTGGGGAGGGAGAGGGCATTCAGAACATCTGGCCATTGCCCTAAAGAGCAAGCAAAAAGCCTGTAGTTAGAGATGGGGGGGGGGGGGGGGGCTGGGGATCAGCAGACCAGATGTGTCGGAATCAAGAGGGGTATAAAACAGTAATGGGCTCTTTGGGAAGGAGTGGAGTGAAGTGGCAAGGAAATTAAAAGGATGGTGACTAAATGAGGGGAAGATGAAGGGATGCAGTTAGGGAAAACTAGGTAGACTGAAGTAAAGAATCGGGGTAAAGGTAAGGGAGGGGAGCTCCCACAGCCTCTACAACTGCATAGACAAATGTTCGATCCATTGGCAACCTGAGCTGTTAATCCAGACCTCTGACGTGATTAGGAAGCTTTCAGTGCCCAAGACATTTGGGAGCCTTTTTTGTCCTCAGCACCCACACAATTCCTGGTTCTGATACGGATACGTGGCTTCCTTGAGCCAGTCTGCAGCAAGCCACATCCTGTGTGGGTCCTTCAACCACAAGTTGCTGACTGCCTGCAGCACGTGTGGGCTCTTCAGCTGCTGAGTCCCTCGCTGGTCTGCTGCTGTGGTTACTTTCTTGTAGGGCTATTTCCTCTGCTTCTCCTTCTCAGTGAGGGGTGATCTTCACTTTACTCAGTCCACTGCTCCCCTGGAGCCTGCAACTCCTCATTTTGGCAAGGACCCTGCAGAGGCAGGATTTTAATTTAAAACACCTTTAACGGGCTATTAAAAAAAAAGCCTGTACAGAGTCACCAGTATTTTGACTGTGTGGTTTGACCCTCCAGAGCAGCACTGAGTCTCTGCTCCCCATTCTCCCAGGTCCACACCAGCGGCAACACTGGCATTACAGCAGCTCTAGGAACACTTTTTTTTGTATTGTGATGTGACAATAAAAGAAACCTTAACAGAAACACTGTGATCTACATTGTACCATGTACATGTGCACTGATACTCCGAAATGCTGCAGTTGGACAAGCACTTTGTAAAAACACCCAGAGCATGCATAACATTAAATAAAAATGAGATAATAAATATAAAAGATTGGTAGATAATAAATATCCACTGCTATTATAATTCAAGAAAAAAGTTACATTCTTACAGTACAGTCAGGTCTTATTTTGGTGCTGGTGTAGTATATGATTAGTGTACCAAGGGTAGGTTCAAGGCCCTGATAACAGTAGGAATAACAGTAGAATAATTGTTGAAGCGAGAGGGGCATTCTCATGCTTCTGTCTGAAGGTAGCAGTGAGAAGAGGTTGTAACCAGAGCCTTGAGAACCTTTATGAAGTTGGCTGCCTTCATGAGGTAACACCTTGCCTACATGTTTTCAATGGATGGGAGGTTAGAGCCTGGCATGGACTTATCTGTTTCCTGCCTTCTTCATGGTAATCATTGTGGAACAGTTATCCCACTTTAAAAGGGATCACACACAGGCACTTTCCACTCCTCAGTACAGGCGCATCATCCTTGATCCCAAGGGTTACTTAAGAAGAAGACTGAAATAACACAGCTTTGGCATGCTCTGCCACCTTGTTTGACGAGGCACCTCAGGTTGGTGAGAATTGGACTCTGTCCTGAGCAGATGGGATATCATGGAGCAAGTTCCTGATAAAAGGAGCTGTGTTGTCCCTTTCCTGTCACCCTGTTTCAGTAGTTAATGTGGAAGAACATTTCTGGCACTTCACATTGCAGGCCAGTTTCCTGCTCACTGAAACTCAAACAGGCAGGGCTGGTTAAATAAATGTTTAAATATAGGAACTGGTGCCAGATTGAAACATATGACTGGTTCTGTGCACTGCATAAAGAACCAATGTAAGCATGACGGCAGCCTCAGGATTTTCAAAGTGTTCTTTCATCAATTAATTACTTTGGAATGGTAGATGTGTGAACACATATGACAGGCAATCTGTACATTTTGACAGGGGAACATCATCTGATGGGCAACTTGATCATCAGCTATGGTTGTTATTGTTTTGGAGAAAAACTCCCTGGTTTTGAAATTATTTTGGGATTTTGACCATTTCAGAACTGACAACCATCAAATTAACCCTCAAATTTGGGACAGTGGGATGTGATTCTTTGTCAAATACTTTAAAATTATTGCACAAAATCAATAATTCTCTGACAGCAAGATCTCCAACAACTCCTCCTTTGCCTCTGCTCCACAGTAATTACCAATTCCAACTCTGAGCTCAGTCCTTAATGAACTTGATTCCTCTGACACAAAGGCACATGTGCGACAAGGTGACAGCTGCAAAAAAGCATACAGGTCAATCAACATCGGAAGGCAAACAGCAGGTAGCTATTTCAATGTAACCTTTCATCAGGATACTGGACTTCTTCAGGGAATTATTGACTTTGCAGTGGTTGTGAATCTCTTGCCCAATGAGCACAAAGATTGGACATGGGTGTCTGTTACCTAGTGTGCTAATGAAGGCCATTAACGTCCTTCTGTTCCTTTAACATGTCTTGTTTTCATTGCACACAACTTGTATTTGCTCAGATCTTGCACAACATAATTTAATTGATGCAGGATTTGGAGGGACGGCGTTGTCTGCTGTCCAGTTATATCTTTAGTGCTGGGATGCAGCTCTGAATATATTTTTACAGTGTGGAGTATTTACATAAACCCCACATTGTTAGCCAAAGTTTAATTTTCCATCACTGGCTTCATCAATTATTTTCTTAGGAAAAGAATGACCATGTAATTTCTTGGTTGTTGGTGACAAATGGCTTTAATTATTGTCTATTGCTTCATTGGTAACATGCTCCTTGCTTGGACAAAGATGCCAAAGGCATTTTAGGGATGACACTATTCCTATATTTCTGATCAGAAAATGGCTTGGGGCCTTGCAGGCCCAGCCTGGATGACAGTGCCAGTCATCTGAGCTCTTCCTAGATCTTTCATTTCATGATTGGCCCCTCTTGTATTACAGGCTTCAGTGCATCCTTTATTGCAACATCTAAAAATACTGTTGGTAACACAAAGTTGAAACTGTTCCATAAAAATTCAAATCTTTTTGACACTGAGTTCAAATGATGAAATAAATTGTGTGAGTTCTCTCTGTGACTGAGGTAGGTCATCATTGATGAAGCAAGCTATATAATGCTCTAAATAGCTACTGATCACATGACAATATGTCAGGTGTGATTTACATCATTCAATGGTGGATGCTCCCCACTGCTTTTGATTACTTAGGAAATTACTCTGGTGATGAGCGGTGCACCTCGGTTCAGTATTGGGACCTTTGCTGTTTTCATATATATTAATGATCTGAAGGATGGGGTAATAGATTAGTAAATATGCAGATGATGCTAAAATTGTGGATGATGAACGTGGTTTTCAAAGATTTCAGAGGGATTTAAACTGCTTAGAGGAGTGGGCAGAAAGATGGCAGATGGAGTTTAATGCTGAGAAGTGTGAGGTGCTTCATTTTGGAAAGAATAATCAAAGCAAGACATATGTGGTAAATGGGAGGGCATTGAAGAATGCCGTGGAGCAGAAAGATCTAGGAATAATGGTGCATTGTTCCCTGAAGGTAGGAGCGCATGTGGATAGGGTGGTGAAGAAGGCCTTTAATATGCTTGCCTATATAAATCAGTGTATAGAATATAGGAGTTGGGAAGTAATGATGAAACTGTACAAGGCATTGGTGAGGCCAAATTTAGAGTACTGTGTTGAGTTCTGGTCACCAATTTATAGGAAAGATATTAACAAGATGGAGAGAGTGCAGAGATTTACAAAAATGTTGCCTGGGTTTCAGCATCTGGAATACAAGGAAAGATTGAGCAAATTAGGTCCTTATTCCTTGGAATAAGGCTGAGAGGGGATTTGATAGAGGTGTTTAAGATTATGAGAGGGATAGATAGAGTTGATGTGGAAAGGCTTTTCCCATTGAGAGTAGGAGAGATGGATACAAGAGGTCATGGGTTGAGAGTTGGCGGGCAAAGGAGTAACATGAGGGGAACTTCTTTACTCAGAGAATGGTTACTGTGTGGAATGGGCTTCCGGGAAAGGTGGTGGAGGCAGGGTCAATTTTGTCATTTAAGAAAGAGTTGGATAAGTGTATGGATGGGAGGGGGATGGGGGATATGGGCAGAGTGCTGTTAAGTGAGATTAGAGGAGGGTACTTGGATCAGTGCGGACTAGAAGGGCCAAATTGGCCTGTTTCCGTGCTGTAATTATTATATGGTCCTGAGAGATTTTTATCTGACCTTCGACAATGCCTTGGATTCAGGGCATTTGAATACTTCACATGAGTTTCTGCACCACATCTGAAATAGCCAGAAGGTAAATATAAGGTGTAAATATTATCTTGCCTTTGAAGAAGTCAGCAAGTACAGCTCAGCAAAACTCTTTAGGTATTATTTATAAATAATTTGAATCAATTTTATTGTGTTCAAGAAAAGATGGTCAATGTAAAAAAATCTGATAACAATTGCTTTTAATTACCACGCAATTATCTTCAGAATATAACAAATCAATTTTCATTAATTTCTTCCTCATATGGCCACTGTCCAAAGTTTTACAGTACAATGACTTTGGAAAAGAAAATCTCATCCCTTGATACATATTTCAGTACACAAAGGTGTTCAAGAAACTTAGTAGGTCACACAGCATCCATAGGAAGCAAAAGGCAGTAGGGATTTCAGGCCAGAGCCCTTCTTCAGTTTGTCCACCCTCACCCACCTTTAAAGGTATCTGCCATCTCCCCAATTTCTTCTTACCCCTCCCACCTGTGTCCACCTGTTAACCAGTTCCCCTCCCCTTTCCCTTCCAATCAGCCTCTCACCTTTAAAGAGAAATGTTCTTACTTTGATCAAAGTTTACATTTTAACAGATTCTATATTTCCTGATGTGAAACTGGGATAGAGTAGGAACTGGGATAGAGTAGGAACTGGGATAGAGTAACTATATCATCCATCCAGTGAATATTATGTCCAAAGGTTCAATATGTGAAAGGTAAACACGTATTTGAATCTATTCAGACAGTTCCATGAATCTAGTATCAATATAATTTTCAAAAGGGAATAAAATTTATTAGAGTAGAAGAAATATTAATTTGAAATAACAGGATAATAGCTCATTTTACATGGATAAATATCTTCAAATTCCAAGTGGAAAATCAAATGATACTGCCCTATACTTTATGGAATGACCTATCTGAACACGACCAGAGACATCTTCCACACTGATGAACTCAGGAGGTCCACACTCATTTCAAGGGTAGGAATGAAAGGGTACGCATTCATCAGGGACTGCACTACATATGGCTCTGCCATAAAGCCTATGAAGGCTAGGTACCGGAAGTCGCAAAACGAGGTCCTAGTGAGGCACAGACTCACACTACATCGCCAATGGCCAGGAGAAACTATAGATGACTACCTGCTGGATCTGTGGATGCTTGCCAAGAAGTGCAGGCTATGGGCCATGTTCATGAGGAAGAACCGATCTGGGACACTCTAGTCGCAGAGGTCCGCTCAAGGTACATGAGGCAGTGACTGCACGAGTCAGGAAAGAAGGACCTGGCTAGCTCTGTTGAACTGGCCAAATCTTTGGAACAAATCCAAGCTCGAGAACGACGACCTTGAAGCCAATGAGCTTGCTCACCCAGGTGACCCCTTCTAAAGACTAGCTGCCCCCACTAATCCTGCCCTAACAGCTGCCACTTCCCGTGTTAGGGTGTGCTTTTTCCGCAGCAAGAGCTAGTATCCCTGATCTTGTTCCCTGCCTAAAACCTTGGCATGTTCCAGCTGTGGTAAGAAAGGGCATTGGGCAAGGGTTTGCCGTACGAGGGGAAGTCTGTGGCCTGCACCACTCCTGGACTGATTCCAGCCCCAAGCCATCTGCCCCGAATTCACCTGAACCCATTTGCTGCGTTACATACTGATGAAGGGTGGCAGTGAGGAAACGGTGTGAAAAAGCTCGCCGTCCATCTTGCAGCAACTCAAATTCAAACTCTGCGTCATCATTGTTAGAGGAGGAAGGAGGGCAGCCATCTTGCCGTGCCATGATGTTGACGCCATCTTACCTACACAGGGAAGCCCAGGATGCTGGGGGCCACTCGAGTGAGGAGTTGAGTCTCCAGGGTCCTAACCTTGATGGTCCTAGATCAGGTTAGACTTCACCAGCTCAGTAACTCCATAGTAACTGTGAAGGTAAAATGACATTCCACTAAATGCGTAATCGTCACTGGCTCTACTAAAAGCTTCATAGACTCACGGATTGTGCAAGAATACAACCTAGAGATGGATCCTTCCAATTATCGCATATTCCTTGCATCCCATTAACATTCTACATGAATTCAACAACATTGTATAGTACATCTGTCATATGAAGGGAGGGATTTCTGTAAATTTCACCTGTATATACTTGATGAATTGTGTGCTCCGGTGTTGACTCTGGACTTCTAGCGTCACCTTAAAGGCGTGACCTTAGAGTATTATGGTTCCTTCCCCCCGTAACGGTTCAGAACAGAGGACTCCAAAATCAGAATCCACATGCAGCCTCTCCACACTGAATATCGACACCCCCCACCACCCCCCCAACCTCTCTTCCAGAATCTGTCCTTGGACTGCAAGCCTATTGCTACCAAGAGCAGGAGGAACAACACAGCAGACTGAGATTTCACAAAGTCTGAGGTATCATCGAACCTAGCACCAGCCTGTGGAGAGCTAAAGTGGAAGTGGTAAAAGGGGAAAACAAGTCCAGGCTAGTAATTGACTATAGCAAAACTATTAATCAATACACACTTCTGGATGAATTTCGGACATAGTGAATAATATTGTGTAATATTGGGTCTATTTGACTATCGACCTGAAAGGTGCTAATCACCAGCTGCGAATCCATTCTGAGGAATGTCCATTTATGGCATTTGTGGCTAACAGTTATCTCCATCAATTCCCTAAAGTCCCTTTTGGTGTCACTAACAGGGTTTCTATCTTCCAGAGGCAGATGGACAGAATGGTGGATGAGTATGGGTTGAAGGCTACCTCCCCATTCCTCGATAATGTCGTCATCTGTGGCCATACCCTGGGAGACCATTACATCAATCTCCAGAGTTTTCACCATGCGGAGAAAGCCCAGAATCTCACTTATAACTCTAGCAAGTGTGTGTTCAGGGCTAAACGACTGGCTGTTCGTGGCTACATGGTGGAGAATGGCATCATTGGTCCTGATCCCGATAAGATGCGTGCCCTGTTAGAGCTCCTAATTCCCAGGACCACAAAGGCTTTGAGGAGATGCCTGGGGTTTTTTCTCATATTACGTCCAGTGGATCTCTCAATACACTGAAAACGTTCACCCTCTCTTAAAAGCCACTAATTTTCCCCTCTCGGCTGAATCTCAAATGGCTTCTGGAAGGGCCTCTGGAATCACATTGCGAAAGCCACCATGCATGCGGTGGATGAGAATGTTCCTTTCCAAGTGGAAAATGATGCTTCAGCCATAGCCCTGGCCACTACCCTCAACCAGGCGGGCAGGCCGGTTGCATTTTTTTCTTGCCCATGAGCTCTGGAACCCCTCTGTGGGAAAGGAGGCTCAAACCATTGTAGAAGCCAGGAGACACTACCTGGCTGGTAGGAAATTTATGCCCTTCACTGACCAGCGCTCTGTTGCATTCATGTTTAATAATGTCAAGTGGGGAAAAATCAAAAATGACAAGATTGCCAGCTGGAGGTCGGGCTCTCCACCTGTGCCAGGAGTCCTTAATGACCCTCCAGATGCCTTATCTAATGGAAGCTGTGCCTTTGCACACACTGGCCAACTGCGGTCTCTACATAATGAGCTCTGCCATCCAGGGTTTACTTGCATGGTTCATTTTGTCAAGGCGCACAATCTGCCCTACTCCATGGAAGATGTTAGGGAAATGACCAGGTCTTGCCAGAACTGTGCTGAGTGCAAGCCACACTTCTACCGTCCTGCAAAGGTACACCTGATCAAGTCATCCAGGCCCTTCAAATGGCTCAGTGTTGATTTTAAGGGAACCTCTCCCCTCCACGAATGGAAATACTTTCTTCCTCTCTATTATTGATGAGTACTCCTGCTTCCTGTTCGCCATTCCGTGTCCAGACATGTCCACTTCGTCATTCATAAAAGCCCTAGATTCCATTTTTGCCCTTTTCGGGTATCCCAGCTATATTTATAGCGACCTGGTGAAAGGGTGAAACTGCTCCACACTAATCCCACATATGCCTATGCCGAGTACTCAGATGGCAGGGAGGACACCACCTCCATCAGGAACCTGGCACCCACCGGAACAGAGGGTCTGTGGCCTCAAGTGCCTAACAAGCCACAGAGCTCATTCTCCCCCGCCCAGTCTGGGCCTCAGGGTATCCAGTTCAGGAGGAAAGTGCATCCTCCTCCACCATTGAACCAGAGACCCAGCCTGCCTCTCCTCCTTCACAAGGGGACTAGGACACCCAAGGATTCCAAGTCTACCCTGGTGCTAAGGTGCTCCACCAGGACTTCTAGACCCCTTGACAGCTTAAAACTGTAAATTTGTATATAACCATATTTTTCAACCATTTTTTTTTCTGAACCCATGTTCTCTGTCTTCATTCACAGACCCTAAATTCTACAGGAAGGGGTGTATGCAATGAAATGGGATTCACTGATAGTGTGTTGTGCTGATGGCTGGCCCTGCCTCCCCCCCCCATCTGCCCACATATAACCCTAATTTCCCACTTAAACCCAGTACCCTTCTGAAGACTACTGTGAGACTCTACCCTTAGTTATAAGCTAATAAAGTTTGTTCTCCCTCCAGTTGAGAGAGCTTTTATTTCATGCTACATGGTAGAAATCCAAAATGTTGAGTTCCTTGATTTGCATTGACACAATATTTCCTCTTTTTGTCATGGCTATACCTGGCTAAAGTAAGGACCTTCTAAAGTACTTGAAGTAAATGTTAAAGTACTTCTGTCGTGATACAGCCAGAAGACTCAGCAGAGGGCTTTTCTCTTTGGAGTAACAAAGGATGAGAGGTGACTTAATAGAGGTAGATAAGATTATGAGAGGCATAGGTAGGGTGGACAGCCAGTGCCTTTTCCCAGGGCCAACAGTAGAAAATACTAGAGGATAGCTATTTAAAGTGCATTGAGGAACGTGGAGGGGAGAAATTGGAGGTAAGTATTTTACACAAAGAGTTGTGAGGCTGGTATAATAAGGACATTTAAACATTTCTTAGAGAGGGTACATGGAAGTAAGAAAGGTGATAGGGAAGGATTGGATCATTGTGGAGATGTTTTAGATAGATTGACTGTGGGCTGTAGGGCTTCTACGGTGCTTTAATGTTCTATGTTCAATGCTCTATGTTTTACCAATCTGAAGTTAACCAGGAACAACTCCAAAGATTTTCACACTTTAATCCTGTCATTAGTTTAGTGAACTCAATTAGAACATCATTAAGAATGAGCTAATCCTTTAATCCCATCAAACCAATTTTACAGAATTTCTGCATTTCACCCTTTAATCTCAACCCCCATCATCACATATAGTACATCTGTTCCCATTGTTCTGTGATTTTTCTTTCCTCAGCTCAAGCTTGTTCTTGTTTCATTCAGTCCTTATTCAATTATGTTTCGGCAGTCTGCTCAATGTCATAAGTTTGGCTGGCAAACAGCATCCGATAATGAGAAAGCTCCACTGTATGATATTTGTACTTCACACATTTTTAATTACAACATGTACAAATTGGTGTCAGTTTATCAGCAAGAAAAAGCCCAGCTGGAGGCTGCTTATATCTAAGGTAACAGAAGCCTTGTACTGGCGCAAACCCCATTCCTAAGCATGAATTAGTGATTGGATCTTAAAAGTCATTTTATAAATTTCAAAAGCTATGTTCTTTCAGTTTTGAAGGTCAAACCTTCCTGGAATAAACATTACAAATGTTTGCCAATGTAACTTTTTAAGGTTAATGTTAAATTGAACATGGGTCTGCTATGGATCATATCCCTTGTGAGGGAGGAGAGGCAGGCTGGGTCTCTGGCTCAATGGTGGAGTGGGATGCACTTTCCTTCTGAACTGGATCCCCTGAGGCCCTGACTGGGGGTGGCGAGAATGAGCTCTGTGGCTTGTCGGGCACTTGAGGCTACCGACCCTCTGTTCCGGTGGGTGCCAGGTCCCTGATGGAGGTGGTGTCCTCCCTGCCCTCCGAGTACTCCGCATAGGCATAAGTGGGATTAGTGTGGAGCAGTTTCACCCTTTCACCAGGTGAGCCCAGGTCACTATAAATATAGCTGGGATACTCAAACAGGGCAAAAATGGAATCTAGGGCCTTTATGAATGACGAAGTGGACGTGTCTGCACACGGAATGGCGAATAGGAAGCAGGAGTACTCATCAATAATAGAGAGGAAGAAAGTGTTTCCATTCATGGAGGAGAGAGGTCCCTTAAAATCATGAATGTCATTCTTCGACATAGTTTTAATAGGTAGTCAGCATGCCATGCTCATGTCCTTACCTCGAAATGACTGAGTTAAAAAAAAAACTACTGAAGTAAATTGGGCCTATTAACCAATTGTTCTAAACCTGGCAATTTCCCTGAAATTTGTTCTTCTAGCACAATGGTTTGCCCATTAGGAATCCACAATGGAGATTTGAACTTGAGGATCAGAGGATATTGGAAGATTTTCCATTGAGTAATAATTGCCCTTGCAACATTTGTGAAATGACTTCTGAAACATTAACAATCAGAATCATAATTTATTGTCATGAACAAGACACAAAATTTGTTGTTTCGCGGCAGCCTCACAGTGCAAACATTCATGTAAACCTTAAGCAATAAATGAAAATAGTACACAAAGTCAAAGTAAGGCAGAGTCTTTAAGCATCGTCTGGTCAAATATCCCATGCGATAAGGCAGAACAAGCCCATTTGCCGCATCCAAGTAAGTTTTCAGAAAAGAATGATCAATGATCATGAATACACTTTGGACATATGTACCATAAATATGGAATGGTCACCTGACACTGTTGCCAGAACACTGCCTCCAAGAACAGTGATGTGCCATTTTGTGCAATATATTAGTGGAACACTTGATCGCTATTTCCAATTTAAATTTATACCATATTCATGAACATGTATTAGCCGGAATGTTTTATGCATATTTGCAAAAATGAAATGGAACAATATCAGTTATGTCAGGCATCACATCAATGTTAGAATCACCTCCTCAATGACAAGTCTCATTGGCCCTTTTCCTTACCTGGATAAAAATAGATTTTCTCAACATTTGTGGGAGAAATTGAAGGAAGTTAGCTGACACCAAATAATAGGAATAAAAGGGATGACATTATTGGGAAAAGAAACAGGAGAATGATCCAAAGACATAAGGGACTGGTAGACATGTCAGAGATTGGTTGGAAAAATGAGAGCAGAAGGACAGGGATGCTTGAATGGCAACGTTTATCTCTTGGCATATAATGACTGTTATTAATGCAGGAGAGTGACAGTAGCAGAATATTTCCTGGCTTAAGAGTAAAGATTCAATGACACTAACGTTTCACAGAGATGATTTATGCCTTTTCTTCACTGGAGAAAAAGCAATGCCAGAAAATCAGAATGAAAGTAAAGCATGTTTATCATAGTAAACAAAAGGGAACAGTTTGAGAATTCTGCATTTGCACTTGAGAAGTTGCCTCCAAACAACTAACTATTCTGAGTGAACAATATCTACCGAAGGAATCTCAGCATGTCAGGCAACATCCATGGGTAGTGATGGTCCATCAGCGTTTTGGGATCCTTTCTCGAGACTTATTCCTGACCCGGAATGTTGACTGACCACCTGTACCCTCAGATGCTCTCTGACCGAGCAAATTCCTCCAGCAACTACTCATTGTTTGCTCAAGATTCTGCAGGTTTTGTACTTCACTAATTGTACTGGCCTGAGGGAGGAAACAAAGGATGCAGCAGAGTGCATTGCAGGGTAGAAATTGATTATATCTGAATATCTGAACTATTAAAAATGTTAACATCTAAATGTTTGCTCATTAGAGTAAAAGTCTGTTGTCAGAGACATGTGGAGGGACAGGCATCCAGTAACCAATAATTATAACCAAGGAGCAATTATCATCAATTACAAACACATAGCAATTACATGTAGTAATTATCTTATCACCAGAAATGCTGTGGCATCCCTTTTACTGATTTTGCTTTTTTGCATTTGTATATGCAGCTTGTACAATAAAAACACAGTTTAACCACATGCTAAATTTACCAGATGTATTTAACACTATATTCACAGGCAGCTTCATATGTGCTTGAGGTTTTCTTTGTAGTCCTGTATATGGATTGTGGCTTTAGGCTTATGTGTCTGACATGAACTGTAACTTTTTGTTTTAAATAGGCCTGAAAATATTTCCCATTCAAAGTGCCTTTGAATAAAATACAAATTTGTCTGTAGGGATGGCCTTTTTCTTATTATAGTTGATGTATAACAAATTCATTCTTGTCCCTTATTTAGGTTAATTACTCCCTTATTTGTAAAGTGGCTCGCTGAAGCATTGAAATGCTGAAATAAATGGTCGCACACATTTTTATCGTTTTGCCCATGTCTTCGTGGCTTTAAAAGAATGTAGTAAAATGCTGCTATTGTTCTCCTGTCGAAACAGGGCACAGTGAGCGGGTATCAGCCTCAGAACTGAACAATGGAAGAGCCTTGCTATCAATCTTATGATTGATCTTTGACAAGATCCCAGCTCCAATTGCTGGAGGCTGGATTGGGCAAAGTTTGAGCACTACTGACAGGCTCTCAGTTGGACAACAAAGGGTGTTACTGTTCATCTATAGCCGGTTTCAGGTGCATTCTCCGCCAAGAATGTGCCTGCGGAAGTGGATGCAGACCTGTGGAATGGTCGTTCAGGTGGCAGCCCTGAAAGTGCTGCGCTGTCCACCTGAAAGTGACAGCTGCAGGAGAAGCGCCTCGGAGCGCACTCTGACTCCTGTCCCTTTGGGACGTCGGGGCAGGGACATCCGGCATGGGATGTCATGGCCCTGATGTCCCACGCTGGCAGCCCCTGCCCCAATCTCCCCTGCTGACCGCCCTAGCCCCGAAGTCCCACGCTGGCCGCCCCAGCCCTGACGTCCCGCGGGGGAGGGGAGGAGGAGTGTAGGGGCAGCAGGGAGGGATGCTGTCAGGCGCAGGCAGTTGGGTCACCTTAGCAGCTGCTTTCAGGTGGCTGCATTCAGGTGCCTCGGGTGACTTCAGTGCTCCGGCGATTATCTCTCTCGGAGGAGGGTTAGAAATTGTGTCTTGGAGGCACCTCCTGCTCTTTTATGAGTGTAGCCCGAGAGCTGCATAGGGTTGAATATATGGTTTTACATTGGGGTATTCTGGCCAACTGAAGGAGCCTAATGAAGTGGGCATTGGCTGAATCCTGGTGCCAGACTCTTGATTAGGTGCTTGTTGGGTCCTGGTATCTGTCTCTTGTTCAGCGTTCGAGTATTTTTGTCAACCTTTGGATGAGGCAGTGTTAACTCCTGGTGCTTGTGGCTTGTTTGGAGAATGGTAGAGTTTAGGCATCAGCTGTTAGCCTTGGGCCTGTACATGATGAAGGGCCTAGGCCCAAAATGTAACTTAGCCTTCACTTCCTAGGGATGCTGCCTATCTGCCAAGTTTCTCCAGCACATTTGTGAACTGCACTCAACCCCAGAATCTGCAGACTTCCTTGTTTAACTCCATCAATCTGTGGATGAGGTATTGATGCATTGACACAGAGACAATAGTTAAAATTGTGCTGTGTGCCACGTTTAAGTTTTGCCATTTTTCCAGTGAATTAAGTTCAGTTATTTTCAGTGTTTATTAATGATATTCACTCTAAAATGAGATGAACATCGAAGTTTAATCATTGCATATTTTTAGATTCAATGTTAAAATATTCAATGATGTGTAAATTTGCTACTTTTCTATTTTTAATAATACATAGTTATTACATAAATAAAAAGGATCATGTTCTGTTCTTTGCTTTGAATGGTGCATTGCTGGATAGACTAGAAACCTCTGAGTGATCACCAAGTTATGCAGCTTGGAAATGAACATTAAAAAGAAAATGTGTATCCATTCAAATTATTTCTAAATGAACATTTAATTTTCTACCATAAAGCATTCTTTCTCAGATTTTTAATAATGTTGAAGGCTTAACCTCCCTTAGTTTGACAGTTTATACAATTTTTCAGGTCTTAAGAACCTTAGCATTGTGAAACTTAACCATTGTTTCTTACTTCATTTTCTCAGTAGTACTAAAATACAATGCTAAGTCAGAGTGCTGCTCTCTGCCTCAGAAGATCACTTAATTAAAGTCAAAAGTGGGAATTTCAGAGAAAGTAATTTAAATTTAGATAAACAACACAATAACAGCCCTTTGGGCCCACAACCCCGTGGTGCCCAATTACAACCAATTGACCTACAGCCCCAGTACATTTTTGAAGATAGGAAGAAACCAGAGGTCCTGGAGGAAACCCATACAGACGTGGGGAGAACATACAAATGCCTAACAGACAGCACTGGGTTTGAACCCTGGTCCCAGTTGCCAGTGCTGTGACAGTGATATGTTAACTGCTATGTTAACCGTGCCGCTCTTAACACACCTATATCATGCATTTAGGATGGATTTCCAGGCAGTTATCTCTATCTTCTCAGTCTTGATGATACCTTGCATTGTGGGTTTTGGGTTTTCACCTTCAACTGAAGGATGAAGTTGTGTGGTGATTCAGCATGGAAACAGGCCCCATGGACTCCTGAGCTCATGCTGACCATCCAAGCACACATTTTAAAAAATCCTATTTTATTCTCACCACATTCCCACCAGTTCTCTCCAGATTCCACCACTTACCCATGGAACAATGTGCAATGGCCAATTGACCAAACTATACCCAAGTTTTTGAGATGTGGGAGGAAGCAGGAGCACTGAAAGGAAACTCAAGCAGTCACAAGGAGGATGTCCGTCCGAACACACACACACACACACACACACACACACACACACACACACACACACACACACACACACACACACACACACACACACACTCTCTCTCTCTCTCTCTCACAAGGACCCATCACACCCTGGACACATTCCCTTCCCTTCTCCCTCCTCTCAGAGGGGAGAAAGCTCAGGAGTGTGAAAGTGCACACCAACAGGCTCAAGGACAGTTTCGATCCTATCACCAGATCAGGCTCCTGAACCCCACAACAGTGCTCTCATGCTGCTCTTGTTCGGGACTCTATAATTTGGGCTTTCTGCATGACTGTACGGTTGTTAGAGATAAACTAACAGACTGCTAACAGGAGAACCCTGCTCACCATATTAGTTGTATTGTGACAAGTAAACTTAAACTTTGCACCCACAGATACTGCCAGATCCACTGAATTCTTCCAGCAGTTTTTTTTTTGCTCTACTAGCCATGCCACTGAACAGCCAGAAATAAGTAGATTCGGTTCCGCCCAAAATAGATCTAGCATCCAAGATGGTACTCCCATAGTACATTGTAAATGTACTTTCTGGAAATTTTCTGTTCCAAACATTAACAGACCATATTAAGTTATTACAATGAATAGATGTAAGTGTTGTGCGCAACTCTGCCCTGAGGATGTAAACACTAAAGTTTCCACAAAGTTTTGAGAAAACTATTGCATTTCAAAGAATGCAATGATATTCTGGACCTGCTATAATATTTCTTGTAATTTGCAACTGAAAGGGTAATTGAAAGACTAAAAATTTGTGGTTACAAACTAATGGTGCATGATTCTGCCCAGCCAGACTTGTCTCGCCATTGGACTCAGCAGGTGTAATTATCAGTTTTAGTGTGGGAAGCAGTTTCATAATCATCATAAACCAAAGTGGGTGGTGGATATAGAAAGGGTAGCTGAACCACAGCCTACTGCTGTTTGTCTGTGCCCAGAATCTACACCTTTCTTTCTTAACTAATTAATT
Source organism: Narcine bancroftii (assembly GCF_036971445.1). Classification (NCBI taxonomy): domain Eukaryota; kingdom Metazoa; phylum Chordata; class Chondrichthyes; order Torpediniformes; family Narcinidae; genus Narcine; species Narcine bancroftii. The sequence goes on along the minus strand of NC_091469.1, from coordinate 216,819,636 downwards.
ACATTAACTACATTAATGAGAATTGGCATCCTTTCAGTACAGATTCCAGCTCTTTTAACTCCACAATTACTGAATATCTCTTCCCATTATGCTGATATTTTTCACCTACTGACTGTCAGAGAAGTGATCTTAAATGTATTTTCAGATCTCATTTTAAAATGCTCTGGTGGGATAATTGCTTTTATTGTTTGCCATTGTACATTTTAGCTTTTGAGATATTTATTGTTTAAATTTTAAACATAACTTAATTTACTTACAATTTTCCTTAAGAATGGGACATTTATATAAAGAATCATCTATTAGATTCAAATTTCGATGCGGAAAGAGTCAGAGACTAGTAGTGGAAGGATGTTTTTTCTGATTGGAGGTCTGTGATCATTAGTGTGCCACCGGAGTTAGTACTGATCAGTACTTGTTTGTTATTTCTTTATCTTCTCAATCTTTTTTATTTTTTATTTTTCACACTATAAACCATACTGACCAAAATACATACAGACATTTTTCTCTTGAATATATAGTGTCATTTTCTCCCCTTTCCCCCCTCCCTTCCCTCCCTCCCTCTCCCCTTTCCCATTTATTCAAAGTTCAATCAATAAGATATATAAAACCCGTTAAACAATGTCGTCACTTAAAATTAAATAAGAAATTTTTGTCTTTTACTTTTATATACTGAGTCAGTTCATTTCTTTGTCTTCTCCTTCTGTCATTTTAGATGGTGGAGGTCCATGGTAGGATTTCTCTATTGTATTTCATGTATGGTTCCCATATATGTTCGAATATTGTGATGTTATTTCTTAAATTATATGTTATTTTTTCTAATGGAATACATTTATTTATTTCTATGTACCATTGTTGTATTCTCAAGTTGTCTTCTAATTTCCAGGTTGACATAATACATTTTTTTGCTACAGCTAGGGCTATCATAATAAATCTTTTTTGTGCTCCATCCAAATCGAGTCCAAATTCTTTATTTCTTATATTACTTAGAAGGAAGATCTCTGGGTTTTTTGGTATATTGCTTTTTGTGATTTTATTTAATATCTGGTTTAGATCTTCCCAAAATTTTTTCACTTTCTCACATGCCCAAATTGCATGTATTGTTGTTTAACAACAACCTTCTCAATCTTGATGATACCTTGCATTGTGGGTTTTGGGTTTTCACCTTCAGTTGAAGGATGAACTTATGTGGTGATTCAGCATGGAAACAGGCCCTACGGTCTCCTGAGCCCATGCTGACCATCAAGCACACATTTAAACAAATCCTATTTTAATCACTGCATTCCCATCAATTCCCATCAATGTTTTAGTCTTTTGACAATAAAATTTCATCTTCTGCATGTGTTTACCTCAGTGGCTGTAGTAGTCACAGTGCTATGATCTTGCGAAAATTCTGCTTCCATCAAAACCAATCAAGTGAAAATTAAATGGGTTTGATTCTGAAATCAACATGCTTCATCATGTTGATTAGTTTCTACTTTAAATAGTGATTTCACTTGATATTACTGTGATAGCTGGAAATCAATATGCTGTTGGCATAGGGTTGGCACAACACCTTTACAGCGTCAGCAATTGAGACCGATGCTGTCTCTAAGGAGTTTGTACTGTTACAAGCCCAGAGGACCCCAAAACTCAGCAGCCAATAGATGGTAACTTAAACAAAAGTTGCTTTTAATTATCTTTAAACATGAAAATAGAAACAAACTTTAACTTATATTATTATTAACTTACTTAACCTAACCTAACTCCCTTCTAATTCTAAGTGCACGTGTGTGTAATGTGTGGTAAGTTTAGAAAAGTTCTTTGGTTCACAGTCCAATCTCATTCTTCCAAGTTCACTGGTTTCAGGCAATTCTTACAGTGTGCACAGAATTTAACATGTACAAAGTTCCCCAGGCTTTGGTGCTCAAAAGGTAAATGGTTGCGCTCAGGAAGGTTCTTGTTGGTTTTCAGAGCGAGATATGTGTTGTTCCAGTACATCCACAACTGAAGTACTTCCATCAGTCACCTCAGTGTCTTGCTGACGAAACTTGCCCCATCAGGGTTCTCCAGATGAGAACCTCTTTCTTTCAGGTCATCACAGAGTTCCTTTCTGTTTCACTTATTCCAAGTGAAACATTAGACAGCCAGTCCTCTAGCCATCTTCCACTCTGGAGCTTCTGTTTCAGTTCCAGCAAGCTTCTGCTGCTTGTCACAGCTTTTTTTCTCTCTCTCTCTCTCGGCTCTTTCAGGTGGCCAGAATACCCTGATGTAAAGCCGCATATGCGGCTGTTGGGGTACCCACCTGAAAGCCTGATGTACCTTCGAGGTGCACTCACCAACCCTTCTCTGGGAGGGATAATCTGTGGATTGGCGAAGTCCCCTGACCCACCTGAATGCAGCTGGATAAAAGCGGCTGCTAAGTGGCGGGCTGATGACACTATCAGCTGGCAACCCAACTTCCTGCTGCCTGACAGCACCTCGCCACACGACCTGACAGTCCATCCCCCCGCTGCCTGACAGCCCCCCTCTCTGCTGCCCAACAGCCCCTCTCCCTGCTGCCCCCTACTCCGACATCACCCGCCAGCCGCCCCTGCCCTGACAACCTCCGCCGACTGCCCCTGCCCTGATGTATCGCTGACTTCCCCTCCCTAGTAAGGCAGGGTCTGTCAGGCAGCAGGGCTTCAGGCAGCGGGGAAGGGGGCAGCTGTCAGGCAGCAGGGTGAGGGCGGCTGACAGCATCAGGGAGGGGGGCTTCAGGCAGTGGGGCAGGGGCAGCTGGTGGGGGAACATCGGGGCTGGGGCAGCTGGTGCGAGCTGTCGCAGCCTGGCTAGCGACTCCTGCACTGGGGCCACTCTCTGCTGCTCAAAATGTGGCATAGTAATGGCCGTCTTCCCTACCCATAAACCCCCACACAGCTGGAACTGTGTGGGAAACACAGAGCGGCTTCACCTGCGTGGGGGATTATGGGTAGGGAAGACGGCCATTGCTATGTCGCATATTTATGACGGATGGCACCAGTCGCCCCCACCTCCTTCAGATGTGGAGGCACTGCGAGACGCCTCTGGAAAAACAGGCTCTTTCTCGTGGGCTGTAACAGCTTTTTAGTGCTGCCACCTGAAAGGTGAGTCTTCAGGCTGGGATCTGCTCCTGCAGCCGTCCTCAAGGCAGAGGATGCACCTGAAAGCGACTCGTCTCACACATACTCTGACCCTCAGTCAGAGACTACTTTGTCCGTCTGCTTGCAAAAACCACCTGTCCTTCTCCATAATCGGAGTCATCATGTCTCTGCTGTTGCTTTAAAGACAATCATTCCACAACGGCAATCCAATTAACACCTACTTGTGAAGTTTCCATAGATATTCTTCTAAAGTTTCTATAAAGTCAATCTGGATATGAATTCTGCAGTATTTCAAATAAAATCTGTTTTATAGTGTTTGTACGTAACCTACTCTAACTTTTCCTAATTTATCTCCCAAAAATATTTCTATATATTCTGTCAAAGTACGTGTGGTGCACTGTTAGCCAGAATCAGACACACACAAAAATAAAGTCTGTACAACAGGCTTTAATCCACAAAGACTTCCACAGAACCAGGCTGGCTGTGGCTGCAGCAACTCTGAGTGAGGCCTCGGGAGGCCGGTGCAGGCTTATATCCTGGAGGGTGATTGACACTTGACCGGGTGGGCCCTGATCCATTCAGGTTGACTGATTAACCTGTGTTGTCCTGTCCCCTTACACTCCTGCAGGAGGCCGGTGGTGAACCACCACAGTACGTTTTCCCCATGTGTGCATGGGTTTTTCCCTGGGGGCTCTGGTTTCCTCCCACCATTCAAAAAATACCGGGGGTGTAGTTTAACGGGGTGTGAATTGAGTGGCGGGGCTATGGGTCGAAATGGCCTGTTACCATGTTGTATGTCAACATTAAAATTAAAAGAGGTGAGATTCAGAGTATATAGGTGGCATGATTGGTCCTGATGGTAAGGGGCAGTGGCACAGGATGTAAGACCCAGAGAGCAGGAAGTGTGAGTTGGAACACATGCTGTTGGAAAGTCGTTGAAAAAAATTATATTTGAAAGAATGATTTTAAAATAAATAACCTTGTGGATGGAGTGTAGTGGTTCTGTTCATATTTGTGTAGGGCCGAGACAAAAAAGTAAAGGAAATGTTGAACCTAAACCAGTCGATGGAGGAACTCAGCAGGCTGTTCATCATCTATATGGTCAATGTCTTGAGCCAAAGCTCCTCACCAGAACTTTCTCATCAGATTCCAGCATTTGCACTGTCTGGTGTGTCGGAAAGTACTGATAGACAGGGATTTGATGGTGGTGAGTTTCATGTATGGCCAGAGATAGATGATATTGAAGGATATCTTGGAGATTCCCTTGCTGAATTGAAATGAAAATGTTAAAATGTGTGGCTTGAGTAGGAGGCCAACTAGTCAGCTTTGGCAGCACCATTTTACCATCTATTTCTACCTATTAAAAACATTTGTTTTTGTCTTTTGACAATAAAATATCATCTTCTGCATGCATTTACTCCTGTGTTTGTCTGTAGGATTCTCATTGCACACAGTGCTATGATCGTGGGAAAATTGAGAGCAGAGGGGGAAGGAAAAATGAAAACGTATTTTATCTTTGGGTATTATTTGTTGTGCAAGAAAATGGAAGTGGAATGAAAACACGACATGGAGAAGGATGTACAGTAAACCTGCTTAATGTAAATGTAAGAATAAACAAACTCTTATTCTACAATATTTACTCTCATCCAAAAGCAAGCATCAAGCGATACAGAGGCAGCCTTGATCTCTTCTTCAGAGATCAAGGATCGGGATTTGGGAAGCCTTCTGGATCATTCTTATTTACACAGAGCATGATCTGCTTTAGAAGCAAAATAAACCAGGTAGGTTTGCAATGCCTTCTAATTATGCAATCCATTTTCTATAAAACTCATAAGATGTATTTTTCTCTGATACTCATTTATACAATATTGATTGTCCTGGAGAATTAAAGTACTTCATTTAAAATACTTGAAAATGTGGCACTTCTAGGTCAGGTATTGTGCAGATTAACAATGAAAACAACCACAGCCCTGCAGGGACCGCTACATCAGTATGACACTTCTATTCTCTTGTGAGGCTTAAATTGTCAAAGAAAGCTTTGTTGCATTAAGTGCTGGATACTAAAAGCTTTGATTGCTCTATCCTATTGCATTGAAATATTGATGAAGAATGGAAGAAAGAATTTCATGAGATTCTATGATACATACTCCTTCCCCTCCTCCCCATCCCTCCATCAACTGTTCTTGGACTGCATTTGAAGCCAGCTGTTTCTCCCCCCCACCCCACCCCTAGAGGAAACCGACCAAACATGGAATTTTAACTAGCTGTTCCGGTAAATGTCTTTTCATTATTTGAACTTATTACTAAATGGCTTTCCAGTACAAATCTCCTGGTGAGGGCAAAGGGTTAATCACTGCAACATCCACAATGAAGTTGTTCTGACTTCCTCTGTGAATCTGCTCAGAAAAAAAATGTTTTTTCCCCCTATCACATTACCTAATCACATACTTATTACAAAATCATAAATGTTCTTTACTTTGCAATTTAATCACTTAGAATCCAGTTGAATTCCTTCCTTGTGATTGAACATAAAGCTGACTAAATAAGAAAGAACCAGTAATCACTTCCACTAACTGTTCATTGAAATATTGATATTTCATTGAAATTAGCCTAGCACAGAAAAATAGTGCCCTTGGGTAAGTTGATAAGTTGATCATTGAAATGGGATCGAAGAATTTGCTCCACATTAAAACCTTGAAAGCTGGATCACAGTGAAAACTTTCTTTAATTTTGCTTCCTTCAAGTCAAAGAGCATTTTTTCCTTAAGCCCAGAGCCTGACAATGTGAACAGTAGACTTTCTCATCTCTTCCATCAATATTGATCCTTTATTGACTGAACACATGGCATGCACTGGCTCATGTAACTCGAGTTTCCCTCCCCCTCAACCCATCTCCAGAGGCGGACATGTGTTACCTCTAACTGGTGATCTATCGATACATAGTAGAAAAGTAAGACCTACAGCATCAAAAATAATGACTAGTACTGTAGAATCTATGTCAGTCATTCAAAACAATTTTATATCTCATAGGTCTTCCTATCAATGCGACATGATCTCCTGTGTTTCTCTTGCACATTTATCTATTGCTTTAGACCTCATGTTATATATTCCATGTATCTTCCAAAGTAATGTTGGTAATACTTTCAAATATTAATATTATTGGAGGTATCATACACTAATAACATGAAGCATCTATATCAGTGGTTTTCAAACTGCCCCTCCTCCACCCCTGAAGTCACATCCAACTTAAGCAATCACTATGCTATAAATCCTCTGTGATTAATAAGGGATTACTTAAGGTGGCATGTGAGTGGGAAGGGAAGGTTGAGAATCACTGCTCAATTGTTACTGAAATATTTTGCTTGAGAAAAATTGTCATTGGCCCATTTCCTTTGGAGTTGTGAAACCATGCACATAACGAGTCAATTAGGTACAATGAAAACTAGTTTTTTACACCTTTTCTTTCCACCTACCTACCACCTTAAGCAATCCCTTACTAATCACTGAGCACCTATGGCATAGGGAATATTTAAAGTGGAATGTGAGTTTAGGGAGGGCAGTTTAAAACTACTGATCCACATTAAAACCTCACATTCACATTTATTGTAAAAACGAAATTGATCCTAAATCAGTAATGCAGCCTTTCAATTCAGATGATAACAGTAGCTTTCTCAATTAAACTAATAGTTCATAATTAATAATTTGTTATCTATAATTTAAACTGTGGAAGTGGAGATCTTTCACTTATGGGTGATGCAGTGCTTTTGCTTTAAATAGAGTGCCACATACATTTCAGTATGTTTAATGTGCATTTACTTTCACATTATAGGAAGGGAAATGACAGAAAATGGTGTGCTGTTAACCCATTCATTTAACATTTCTCTGATCATTATTTTGATGGAGGAATTAATCAATTGCTCTTGTTTGTCAGTGATTTTTGCCAGCAGTATTTTCAAGCATCTTGAATTTTCTGGAACAAAGATTATAATGTTGAATTGATAATAAAAAACCACTCATGAATGATTATTTGAGGAAGGTATTCTCTCACTGATAGAGGGCGCTATTGTCAGTTTTAATGATTCACTCCTGGAGCTTGCAAAGAGAGCATGATTTTAACTGAATGATTAACTATTCTTCCTGTACATTTAAATGCAATAGTAAATTGATAAAAATCATCATAACTTCTTGAATTCTTAAACAGAAGTGAGAGCTGAAGTTTGTTGAATTATTGAAGCACTTGCATGAATGCGTCTTCAAAGCAGAAAAGCAGAAAGAGTAGAAGTGAATTTGAAATCATTTCTTAAAGCTAGTCAATTGGAAAAACAAAGCAACCTTGGTCAGTTTTACAGCCTAAGAGAAAATTACATCGAAGCTGGCATGATGGACCAGACAACTGAGTTCATCATGAGGAAACTGAGGTTTATATCTATGGAATTTGCTTGTTTAGACTATTACTTTATAGAACATAAAAGAGTACAGCACAGGTCCTGCGGCCCATAGGTCTCTGCTGAGCATGATGCCCCATTCAAACTAAAACACTGCTGCTTGCACTTGGTAGGTATCCCTCCATCCTCTTTATGTTCTAGAAGCCACTTTTAAATTTGTCAATTGTACCTGCTGCCACCACTACCCCTGGCAGCCTGTTCTAAGTATCTAACACTCTCACACACATCCCTTAAACTTCCTCCCCAAAATGCAATGCTGCACACTTGTCCAGATTAAAGTCCAAGAATCTGCAACTAATCTATATCCTGTGTATTCATTGATACCACTCTACACTGTGCAGTTACTACCTAGTACCCTATAAATTATAAACCAATGTTTTTGGACAAGTGAGCTTCCATACTAATGTTACAGTCGTGAAACACAAATTTCAATGGCAGAGATGTGAGTAGTTCCAAACCGGACCTGAACTATTATACTTTCTAATGGCCTTGTGCCATTGCTACTTACCATCCGGTACTAGAACATGAGTTGTCTTCCAATAGCTGGCATGTAACTATTGTATTAATTCCTCCTTATTAAAACATGCAAAGCAAAGTGATCCAAAAGATAAGAAACCATGGGATCCAGAACATATTGGATGCAAAATTGGTTTAGAATTAAGTGGTAGCAGATCAAAATGGTGGGTTGCTTTTTTGAGTAGAACTCTTAAAAGAGTAGTGTTCCACAGAGATTGGTGCAGGGATCCTTGTTATTTGTTACATACATTAACGATTTGGATACAAATTTTAAAAAAAAATTATATTTAGTCATACAGCCTGGTAACAGGCCATTTCTGCCATGGGTGTGTGCCGCCCAATTTACACCCAATTAACCGACACCCCCGGTACATTTTGAATGGTGGTAGGAAACCGGAGACCCCATGAAAAATTCACGCAGACACAGGGAGAACATTCCAACTTCTTATAGACAGTGTGGGATTTGAACCTTGGTCACAATTACTGGTGCTCTAAAGGCACTAACTATGACGCCAACCATCCCACAAAATGTGGGATATAGTATGCTCAGTTTGCTCAGAGTTAAGTTGATGATGATTTTTAAAGTGTGAAAAACAGACTATTGATGAGGTGATAGAGCAATGGCAGAAAAAAAATAATTGTGATTAATATACAATGAATTTTAGGATTCCATGGAGTATTGAGGACTAGAGGGATCTTGGTGTACAAGTCCAAAGGCTCCCTGAAGAATCTGCACATGTGGATATGATAGTTATGAAGGTACAGGGAATACTTGCTTTTTCTTTGAGCTGGAGCATAGAATATAAGACCAGAGAGGTTATAAAACATTGGTTAAAATAATTGGAATACTGTGTATGTTTCTGGTCACCACACAAAAGGTAAAGATGCATAACCAAAATTTCAGGTGTGCGCCCTTGATCAAGGTATAAGAAAAATGTAAGCAAGCAACTAAATAAAAAAGGGGCCTGCTACACTTTGCTCATACCTTAATGAAGGATTCTGACCTAAAACATTGGTAATGTATCTGTCCCTTTGCTATGTAAAGCATGCTTTTTGACCTGCTGAGTTTCTCCAGCATTTTTACCACCGTCATGGAGTCTGCAGACTTTAGCGTTTTACTTAATAACTTTACTATTGGGTTTGATTCATGAGTCTGATAATGGCAGGAAAGAAACTGGTGGTATGAAGAGTAAATATTTCACTCAGGTGGTGATTGGAATCTTTAATGCACTATTTAAGGAGGAAATGGAGGTGGATGTTCTCACAACATTATCTAGATGAAATACAAGTGTACCTGACGAAGGCCTCAGCCCCGAATAGTTGGTTGCCCTTCACTTCCTAAGGATGCCACATTATATCCTGAGTTTCTCCAGGTAATTTGTGTATTGAACTTAATCCCAGTATCTGCAGATTTTCTTGTGTTTAACAATACCTGAATGAAAAATTGAAGTGCCAACATGGAAGTCTATGGGCTAATTGCTGGAAAGAAAGATTAGTGTCGATGAGTACTTGATGGTGGGATGAAGATTCCATCTCTGTGCTCTGTGACTCATTCTATTTAAAACAAAACTTTAAGATCAAGTATTTTACAGACTACATGGTTGGTTGCTTTGAGAGAGACATACTCAAAAACCTTTGGAATAATGCAAATAACAAGTGCATTCACTGACCCTGTCATGTCCCATCAGGATCTTGCATGTTTCAGCAAGATCACCTCTCATTCTTCCAAATTCCAAAGAATGTAGATCTGAGGTATTTAGCAACTCATGAAAGGACAGTCCTTTATTCCCTAAAATTAGTGTTGTGGGTGGCATGTTAGGTGTAGCTGTTAGTGCAGCACTTTTACGGTGCCAGCAATCAGGACTGAGATTCAAATCTCAATCTGTAAAGAATTTAAATGTTCTCTCTGTGTTTGCATGGATTTCATCTGGGGACTCCAGTTTCCTCCCACCATTCAAAGTGTTGTGGGTCATTTGGGTGCAATTGGGCTGAAAGGCAACTCCCAAGCAGTATGTTTAATTCAAAAAAAATCTCCTAAGAATTATCTCCAATGCCAATATATTGTTTCTTAAATATGTTGAACAAAACTGTGCACAATACTCTAGGTGTGCCCTCAGTTCAGATATCCATGTATGGCCTCAGTCCAGGAGAGGTGGGAATTGGCGAGGATAGACTGGCAGGGTACACTTGATGTGTTGGCAGTAGATAGACAATGGGAGGAATTTAAACATTGTCCAGAGGAACTTCAAAAAACTTTACGTTCCTGTTTGTTGTGGAAAAAAAAAGTGGTTCAACTGTGGCAAGAGCATTAAAACCAAAGAAGAGGCATCTAGTTGGTCAAGAAAAGCCGAAAACCCGAGGAATAGGTGAAATTTAGGATTGAGCAGAGGAAGATAATCAGTTTTAATTAGAAGGAGGGAAATGGAGGATGAGAGAAAAGGCAGTGAACTTAAAAATTGATTGCATAAGCTTCTATAAATATGTAATGAGGAAGAGATGAGTTAAAAGATTTAGATGTTTCAGAAAGGAGAAGGAGGGAGGTAAGGGGAGTATGTCATTGATATTCAGGGATAGTATCACAGCTGGAGAAAGGGAACATGTCATGGAGGGATTGTCTACAGCAGTGGTTTTCAACCTTTTTTCTTTCCACTCACTTTAAGTATTCCCTATGCCATAGGTGTTCTGTGATAAGTAAGGGATTGCTTAAGGTGGCATGTGGGTGGAAAGAAAAGGTTTGAAAAACCACTGTTTTAATCGTACCTAATTGACTCATAATGTGCACGGTTTCATAACTCCAAAGGAAATAGGCCCAATATCAACTTTTCTCAAGCAAAATATTTCAGTAACAATTGGGTCAAGAGAAGTGATTCTCCACCTTCCCTTCCCACTCACATCCCACCTTAAGAAATCCTTTACTAATCACAGAGACCTGCTGGCTTAGGGATTACTTAATTTTTTATGTGAGTGGAAAGAAAATTAACAAGCTTGTTGTCGTGGGTGACCTCAATTTCCTTAATATCGATTGGGACCTCCTTAGTGCAAAGGGTTAGATGTGCCAAAATTTGTTAAGTGTGTCCAAGGAGAATTCCTGATACAGGATGTGGACAGGTCGAATAGAGGAGATACTACACCTGATCTACAACTGGGCAGTGAGCCTAAACAGCCTTGGTGGGTGAGCATTTCAGAGACCATGACCACAACTCCCTGAACTTTAGCACAGTCATGGCAAGGAAAGGAGCAGATGATCTGGGAGAGTATTTCATTGGAAAAGGGATAATTACAATGGTATTAGTCAGGAACTTGAGAAAGCTAATTAGGGGCAGACGTTCTCAGGGAAATGCACAGAAAAAATGTGGAGGTTGTTTGGGGACCATTTGTATGGGATTCACAGAGACAGGGAAAGAATGGTAATGGTAAAGAACTATGGTTGCAGGTGAGGTGAAAGTTTTAGTCAAGTGGAAGAAAGAAGCATATTTAAGGTTTAGGGGGTAAAAAATCAGCCAGGCTCTTCAGAATTTATGATAATCAAGAAGGTAAAAGGGGACATGAGTTGCTTTGGCAACTAGAATTAAAGAAAACCCCAAACATTCTAAATATACATGAAAAACTAGAGTGAGGGTAGCATTGCTCAATAGTGAAGGGGCAACATGTGCCTGGAGGCAGAGAAGGATGTCCTGAATGAATACTTTGCTTCAGGGTTCACCAGGGAGATGGACGTTAATGAATGGTTTCCTGATCGTATCGAAGGTTTTGGCCTGGAGCTCAGGTTGCCAATATGGATTGAACTGCAGTCTGTATGGCTGCAAAGGCTGTGGGTGGACTGGGGGTAAACCCACAACACTCAGTGACTCTAAAGGTCTCTCTTTTGCTTCTCTTTCTCCTATTGTTAAGGACACTGGGCAATGCTCCTGGCAACTCTTTGTTTGCCTTAAGACAGACATCTTTGGCTTGGCTTCGCGGACAAAGATTTATGGAGGGGGTAAAAAGTCCACGTCAGCTGCAGGCTCGTTTGTGGCTGACAAGTCCGATGCGGGACAGGCAGACACGGTTGCAGCGGTTGCAGGGGAAAATTGGTTGGTTGGGGTTGGGTGTTGGGTTTTTCCTCCTTTGCCTTCAAACTGTGAGGCGCCAAGACAGACAAAAGTTGAAGCATATCATGTATATTACTTTTTTTTAATGTATTATGATTGTTATGTCTCTGTGTTACTTGGGAGCCTTCTTAAATAACTCAGAGGTGCAAGACTTTACTTACTGATGTCTTCCACCATCTCAGGAAATTGTTCACACACACTCTATACATATACACACACCACACAGTGGTGCACTACAGTTTCTACAGTGAAAAGGGTGTATTCTTGTGTGGTTATAAAATAGTTCACATTATCCTGACTATATAACAATAATGTGACAATAAAAGGAACCTTTAAATGTTTGAAATTGTGGTCAAAGGACTCTCACAGGCTGCAGCTACTGTAGACTGGTGAATGGCAAACAGGTATTGGAACCACGACGAGAGGGTGATGAGGGCCAAAAAGGGCCTTTGGTACTGAAGGCTTCCTGATGGTATTGAAGGTTTGGATCTGGAGCTTGAGTTGCCAATGCTTTGAAATGGAGTCTGTGTGTGGCTGCAGAGGCTGTGGGAGCACTGGAGATGAATCCACGGACATTCAGTGTCTCTGAAGGGACTCCCCTTTGCTTCTCTTTCTTCTATAGTTAGGGGTGCTGGGCAATGCTCATGGCAACTCTTTCTTTGCTTTACAGAAGACAAAAGTTGAAGAATATCATGTAAATTACATTTTTGATGTTTTATTATGTGACAATAAAAGGAACTTTTGATGTGAGGCCAACGTAGAACAGGCTCATGAGCTGGAGCATGTCAAGGTTAACAAAGAGGTAGTGTTGCTTCATCCAGAAAGTCACGAGGCATAGGATACATGGGAAATTATATTCAGAATGGGCTTTCCCACAAAATGGAAAGTAGTTGTAGATGGAACATATTCTACCTTGAGTTCAGTGGATAATAATCTTTTCTGAGATCCCTGCTCTTTGTGTTTTTATCAGTGATTTGGATGAGGAAGTGGAAGAGTGAGTTAGTAAGTTTGTAGATGACACGCAGGTTTGTCGTGTTGTGGATGATGCAAAAGGATGTAAAAGATTAAGGAATTGAATGTAATATCTCTCAATAAGCAGATGGGACTAAGCTAGTGGCAGTGTGAAATATGAGGAAGATACTTGGACAGATTAGGAGAATGGTAAAATGTATGGCAGATGAATTGTAATGTCAATAAATGTGAGGTTATCCACTTTTATGATGATGATATGAAGCCAAATTATTATCTGATTAATGAGAAATGAGAAAGGGCTCTCTGAACCCTTCTCCATTAACAATGGCGTGAAGCAAGGCTGTGTTCTCGCACCAATCCTCTTTTCAATCTTCTTCAGCATGATGCTGAACCAAGCCATGAAAGACCCCAACAATGAAGACGCTGTTTACATCCGGTACCGCACGGATGGCAGTTTCTTCAATCTGAGGCGCCTGCAAGCTCACACCAAGACACAAGAGAAACTTGTCCGTGAACTACTCTTTGCAGATGATGCCGCTTTAGTTGCCCATTCAGAGCCAGCTCTTCAGCGCTTGACGTCCTGCTTTGCGGAAACTGCCAAAATGTTTGGCCTGGAAGTCAGCCTGAAGAAAACTGAGGTCCTCCATCAGCCAGCTCCCCACCATGACTAGCAGCCCCCCCACATCTCCATCGGGCACACAAAACTCAAAACGGTCAACCAGTTTACCTATCTCGGCTGCACCATTTCATCAGATGCAAGGATCGACAATGAGATAGACAACAGACTCGCCAAGGCAAATAGCGCCTTTGGAAGACTACACAAAAGAGTCTGGAAAAACAACCAACTGAAAAACCTCACAAAGATAAGCGTATACAGAGCCGTTGTCATACCCACACTCCTGTTCGGCTCCGAATCATGGGTCCTCTACCGGCACCACCTACGGCTCCTAGAACGCTTCCACCAGCGTTGTCTCCGCTCCATCCTCAACATCCATTGGAGCGCTCACACCCCTAACGTCGAGGTACTCGAGATGGCAGAGGTCGACAGCATCGAGTCCACGCTGCTGAAGATCCAGCTGCGCTGGATGGGTCACGTCTCCAGAATGGAGGACCATCGCCTTCCCAAGATCGTATTATATGGCGAGCTCTCCACTGGCCACCGTGACAGAGGTGCACCAAAGAAAAGGTACAAGGACTGCCTAAAGAAATCTCTTGGTGCCTGCCACATTGACCACCGCCAGTGGGCTGATAACGCCTCAAACCGTGCATCTTGGCGCCTCACAGTTTGGCGGGCAGCAGCCTCCTTTGAAGAAGACCGCAGAGCCCACCTCACTGACAAAAGGCAAAGGAGGAAAAACCCAACACCCAACCCCAACCAACCAATTTTCCCTTGCAACCGCTGCAATCGTGTCTGCCTGTCCCGCATTGGACTGGTCAGCCACAAACGAGCCTGCAGCTGACGTGGACTTTTTTACCCCCTCCATAAATCTTCGTCCGCGAAGCCAAGCCAAAGAATGAGAAATGAGGAAAAGAGCAGTTGTAATTAATACCTGTGTGTCATGGTGCATCAGTTATTGAAGGTTGAAATGCAGAAACAGCAGGTGGTGAAGAAAGTAAACAAACTTATTGGGTTTTTTTTTTCATTGCAGAGACTTTCAAAATGGAAGCCAAGATGCATTACTGAAGTTTTATAGGCCACACCTTGAGAATTGTATGAAGTTTTGTTCTCTTAATCTTAGGAAGTGAAGATTCATCAGATTGATTGCTAGGACTAGTGTATGAAGAAAGACCAGATAGACTGGGGTCATGCTTATTGGAATTTAGAAGAATGAGAGGCAATCTCATTGAGATGTATAAAATTCTGACAGGACTAGACAGGTATGATGCAAGAAGCATCAAGGGGTCACTGCCTAAGGATAAAGGATAAACAATTTAGAACAAAGAAGAGTAAAGTGCATTTCACTCAGATTTGTGAAATTTGGAACTGCTTATTACAGGAAGTTGTTGAGGCCAGTTTATTAGATATATGTAAAATGAGTTGGATGTGGCCCTCATGGTTAAAGGGATCAAGGAAATGGAGAAGTATCAGGAATAGTCATATGATCAGCCATGATCCTACTGAATGGTGGAGAAATTCTACATTTCTATGTAGAAGCACTCTGTACAATTGTCAGAATTCTTTCCAATTTTTACACTCCACCCCATTTGTAATGAAAGCCAATTTGCAGTTTTTTTCCCCACCATTTACTACACACCTGCGAATATTTAAAAAAAATTGACATTCAGCAAGGTAACGGGACATTTTAGCCCACAAGCCTGTGCCACCCAATTACATCCAATTGACCCTTGGTACGTTTTTGTATGATGGGAGGAAACTAGTGCCCCCAGGAAAAATCCACACAGACACAGGATAAATGTACAAACTCCTTATAGACAGCAAGGGATTCGATCCCTGGTCCCATTGTGCTAATTGTTATGCCAACTGTGCCACCTCTTTTTGCCATTCATGCACAATCACATCTGGATCAATCTTTACAATCAGGCTGCAATCTTTATTTTATTTTCTCTCTTTACATTCTTCTGAACAAAATGCATAACCAAAAAAAATTGAAAACTTCATTTTTCAATTTTTCATACATTTGCTCAATCCATTTGTAACCAGTTGCCGATTCTTAATATCTTGATTATAACATCCCACATACTTTTGTTTCATCAGCAAAGTTGGATACCTTTTATCAATCACAAATTATTAAGAGCGAAGAACTGACCCTTGGGGCATTCCATGTTGTAATCTTCTGGCATCCAAAAGGATTAGTGTATTCTCTCATTCTTAGTTCATTTTGAGGAACAATCTTCAATCCAACTTAAAACACTTCTTAAACCATGATTTTGTATCTTATGCACGAGTATTTTATGCAGAATATTGTCATATCCCTTTTTCATATGTCAGAATAATCTACATCTACAGATTCTCCTCACCAATTCCACTTGTTACAATCTCAAAGAATTCTAGAAAATTTCTCAAACTTAATTCATTCATAAACCTTTCATGCCAAGCATAGTCGTTAAAGCGTCTGGCCTACCATTTCCTGACTTTGATTCTTTTCTTTCCTGAATTTGCACTTTTCTACTCTCTTTTATTCTCCAGGTGCCCTCATAGTTTCAATAAATTTCAATGAAAGTCTCCAGTTTTTTTTAAATCCCTGAGTTTCAGGCCATCAATTCTCAGTGACTTGTCGAACTTTAGTCCCATTAGTTTTTCCAATACCTTGTTCCTTATGATAGGACAATTTCAAGTTCTTCCATGATATTTGAAGATACGTCAACTGCTATCTGATGGCGATATTAGTGTGTTTCTAACTGAATCTTTGGCCATCATTGCTGCCCACTGCTATTAGTTGCTTTTGATCTGGATGAAGGTATATTTCTAACTGCAAATGTACCTTGGTGACTTTTTTCCATCTCTGATGTGCAGCAAAAGCTATTAAAGCTCCAGTTGGTTTGCTCTGTTCCTACCATCTTTTGCTCTTTTTCATACACAATTTTCAACCAAAAACTTCTTAGAATTTCACAATTTTCTTTGAATGAGATGCACTATTTAGAAGAGTAAGAACATTTATTTCCAGTGGTTAGTGATCTGTTTCCTTTTTAAATGTCTGGTCTGTTTGATGTGCATTTCAATGTGGGCAATTCTGTCAATGCGCCTGATGCAATCATAATGACTTGTCCGCTCTCCATCATTGTGGCTTCAAGTCCAGACTGCAATTGCAAAGTTATCACTTTGTTAATATTATAAGAGAAGGGGATTAGAATGATAACTACCTTGTTTTTTGGTAAATGCCACCGTCAGATTCTTCCAGAATATTTATTTGTTAAATGTTTCCACAACCTTATCATATCTGGTGGACGTGGGACAAGCTCTCTCAGATCTTTTGATCCTAACAACGATCAGAATCCATTAATATGTATCATTGCTGGCATCTCCAAAATAATTTGGCTGGATCAACACAAAGCCCCTGGTTTGTAGTAATATGTCCAATGGAAGCAACAACTTATCTCAATATTTCACTATTTAGCACTCTCCACACTCAATGGCATTTAAAAAAATGCACCTAAATGTTTGCCATTTCATTCCTGATAACCACAAAGTTATCAGGAATGACATCTATTCCCTGAAATCCTTCCACCATGTTATCTCTTTTCTTTTGGAAAGTTCCCAGTATGTCAAAAGGTTATTTGTTTCCAGTGGTATTTTCCAGAGTTTTTGGAAAGTAATAAACATGATGGTTATTCATTTAAACTTAACTTAAATTGTCATCATGCACTTTAAGAGCCAGTGATGCTGCTTGAACTTTTCTCAAACCCATTATACATGCAGTTAAATTTTCCATTGACTTTTAAACCACACAATCAGGTGAAAGATATTAAAAAAGCCAAGCCAGTCACATCTCTGTCACAACTTACAAATTCCCCTTTAATCATGTCTACCTAATATTTTGTTACAGAATTAACTATCATAAAATAAGATAAATGCATTACATTTCTGAGGTTTGCATTTTGCTGACAACTTTCTTTGTTGCTTTCAGAGTCTTGCACAGGGAGTTCCCAGAAGAACATAAATACATAGACACACATTATCCACTGCAACAGTATTTACTTCGTGAGGTCATAGGACTCTTTGTAACAAGTGGCAAACAGTTGTGCAAGGCGGTACTTGATTTCTGGGAAGAACTTGCATTGGAACAAGAATGGGTCATGCTGCCCTTCAACATCTTCTTCCCTTCAATGAAGTCAACTGAAGAAAGTGCAATTTCATTCAAGAAATTCATGATCAGGGTGGGATTACAATAAGGAGATCCAAGAAATGCAGAATGCTACAGATTTAAATTTTAAATTTATTTCTAGCACAGTAGAAGCCGATTCTGACCATTGAAACTTGTGCTGCCCAATTGAATTACCAACCCAGAATCTTTTTCTGGAGGCTGGGGAGAAAAAAGAGAACCTGGAGAAAACCCATGCAGGTCATAGGGAGAATATATAAACTCCTGACAGATAGCACCAGATTTGAACCCAGGTCACTGGCACTGTTAGAGTTTTGTGTTAACTGATCTGTAAAACTTGCAAAAAACACTATCCCATGCTGTCAATATCTTTCATGGGTTAAAGGTAGGGTTAAATAATACATTGATAACATCTTTCTCAGAGTGAATTGTTTTGGAAAGTGCAGGACAGAGTATTTAATCACCATATCTAATGTTTCTGGGTCCACTAATCTTTTAGAAGGGTTGATCCATTCATTTCACAGGAGTTAATATTCTATTTGCTACAATGGTCAACAGTCATTTCTAGAGTTAGGTTATGTTGGCGAGATTGAAGAATTTTCATAACGTTTGGAGTCACAATTCAAGAAAAATATAGAAAATGACTCAATTATTTTCAGACATCTTTAGCCTTCAGACATCATCAGCCTTTGGGAATGATTTGACTTCAGAAGCTAGGTTATCTAAATAATTTAGTGAATAACTTTGAGGTAGTTGATTAAATTTGAGAGCAATCTTTTGTAAAATGCAATGAAAAAGATACCAGAAATAGAGAAAATGTTAACCCTAGAAATCTTACTGACATACCTATTGACATCACATCCAAACTTTCTTTTTTTTAAAACCTCTTCAGAAATCTCAATGAGACTTCACAAAGCCATGCCAATATCCTTGAGTAAATGGTACTTTCCCAAATTCTTTTGAATTCTCTCCATTAATTTACATACCACTGAAATAAAACTCACCAGTCTACAATACCCAGGATTCTAGTAACAAGCTGACCACCTCCCATGTGTATTATTAATTTGATTTCATTATCTTTTCTCTCAGGATACACTCTTAAATGGTAGAGGTTAAACCTGTGCTCAAACTCTGACAAAATAAATGAAAGAAAATCCAAATCACCCTGAAATCCAGAAGACAAAATGTCTTTTGATGTTGAATATACATTTCAATAATTGAAACTGCTCTTCCAAATTGGGATTCAAATAATCAATTACCAAAGTACATCTCCGATGCATTTTCTAGTATTTGGCTCTTTTATAAATGGTGAAAAATAGTAGGGTTAAGTTTAGAGTTAAGTAAGATTTTAAAAAGTAAGTGTGTGTGTGTGTGTGTGTGTGTGTGTGTGTGTGTGTGTGTGTGTGTGTGTGGCCAATACCAAAGGATTACAGCTCAGGCACGTTCTGAAAAGTCCATTTCAATGTTCAATCTTAGAAATATTTTGTGTTGAAACTCAGAGTCTTTAAACTGTTGTTCATAAGTAATTATGGAGTAGATAAGGCACCAAGTATTCAGACTTCTTAAAACTCATAAATTTTTGTAGAGTTGCTTTTAGAGAAATGTTTATTCATACGAATGATTTACACAAATTCCCCTCTCTTGCGTGGAGGTTTTGGAACTTGTGTTTCACACTATGATTTATCGACCCAGGCAAGGGTTAAATGAAGAAACCATTACAAATGGATATGCAGAACTGCCTTCTCTTGACAAAGAGACAGTCAAAGTGGCCCTTTCTTTCAAAGCCACTGATTCGGTGTTCCTTCCCTGTCAAAGGGAGA
Organism: Narcine bancroftii; assembly: GCF_036971445.1. NCBI lineage: Eukaryota > Metazoa > Chordata > Chondrichthyes > Torpediniformes > Narcinidae > Narcine > Narcine bancroftii. Next base: position 216,799,914 of record NC_091469.1, on the reverse strand, counting down.
ATGCACAACAGTACCTTTCTCACTGAATGTTATTTCATCCTTGACTTCAGTTGAAGAATGGTTCAGTATTAAAGAGGTCTTATTAGAGTATCCTAGTCACATGACATGACATCACTGCTGGCTCTTAAATTTCATTTTCTTCAGAAAGATGAGTTCACAAGCAAATGGTCTTATGTTTACACAAGAGCTTCTCCTTTAACAAACATTCATTGTCTTAGGTTTCAGTTGATAACAATAATCAAACTATTGAATGCTCTGAAGCAGCAGTCAAGCTGTCTCTTTGAGGAAACAGGTTTCCGATTGAACAATCTTATAAGCTTGTTTACAGCTGGACATAGGTGACATCATCTCTCAAAATGGTGTACTCTATGTGTGTTTTTCCCCCTGTCAGGATCAGAATCCGAATTTATTATCATGAACAAGTCATGAAATTCAGTGTTTTGTGCAGCATCTTGTTATAACCATCTTACGACATTAATATGAAAAAAAAAAAAATTGTGCACGAAGTAAGGCAGTGTCTTTGGTTCATTGATCATTCAGGAATCTGATGGCAGCAGGGAAGAAGGTGTCCTTGTGCTATTGAGAGCATGTCTTTAGGCTTCTGTACCTTTTTGTAGCAGAGTGAAGAGGGCGTGGCCTTGGTGGTGGGGTTGTTGAGGATAGAGGCTGCTTTTTTAAGACACCACTGTTTCCAAACACACAAAATAACTTTACTAAAAATAATTATTTATAAGCTAAAAATTAATAATAACAACATGATTCTGTAACAGTAGACCATCCTCTTTAAGTTTGGTGTTCATAAAGCTCATACTTGGACCTTCCAGCACCACGTTGACCTCAAAACTGCCCTTCTCAAAATAGCTGCTTTGCTACAGACCTCCTCCTTTCATTTGCTACTAAACCTATCAGAAGAAGCACCAACAATTGCATGCTTGCAGCACACTTCTTATCTCCTTCAAGTTGATAAGCCATCTCCTATTCCACCCTCTCCTTTTCATTATAACCTGAAATTATGATTCCATTTCTCTTCCCACAGATGTGGCCTGACCTATTGAATATTTTCAGCATTTTCTGGTTTATTTTGTTTTATGCCTTTCACCTTTATTTTTCAAGAATTTATCTTGTTCTACTGTGACCCATAATTTTTGTCTTTCACAAGAGGAAGCATCCTTCCCAAATTTATGCTATCAACACACCTTTGGGGTTTGCATGTTTTAAGTCAAATCCCATTCTTGCAATATGACTGTATTACAGACTCTCCTACTGTCATGCCACAAATACCCACTCTGGATCTTAATTACTTCCAAAATATTAACAACCTTCCCTACACAGTACTCGAGAAATTGTCTTGCCAACATTTTTTTTTATTATTGTAGCCCAATCTTCCCCTACTTTTGTATTCAATTCCCCTTGGAATAAATTAGAATATTCTCTTTGCTTTCCTAATACTTGACGTACATGCATATTAGCCTTTTGCAAATCATGCACAAGGGCAGACAGACCCCACTGTTTCACACAGCTGTGTAGTTCAACATTTAGAAAATTTGTTCCTTTTTTAATTTTTTTTAATTTTTCACACTATGAACCATATTAACCAAAATACACACAAACATTTCCCTCTTGAATATACACAGTGTCATTTTCTCCCCTTTCCCCCCTCCCTTCCCTCCCTCCTTCCCACCCTCATCCCTACCCACTAAACGTTCAACATATACAATATAATAAATCCATTAAACAATGTCATCACACAATGAAAATAAACAAGAAAATTGTGTCATCTACTTTTACACACTGGGTCAGTTCATTTCGTCTTCTTCTCATTCTGTCTTTTTAGGGGTGGACGTCCAAGGTTGTGTTCCATGTACAGTTCCCAAATTTGTTCAAATACTGTGATGTTATTTTTTTAATTATATGTTATTTTTTCCAATAGAATACATTTATTCATTTCTTTAGCTTTCGCAAAAAAATGTATAATGTCAACCTGGAAATTAGAAGAAAATTTGTTTCTTCGCAAAATAGATAATTTCACATTTTCCCGCATTGTACTCCTTTTGTCATATCTTTGCCTACACATTTGACCTTTTATACCCTTTCATATGGGAAATCTTATTATCAATTTTTCATTCCTAACTCACCGTATACCATGCTCGAATGTTTCCTTTTTTATTAATCTTTAGGTATTGCTTAATTTTTAAATATCTGGTTCAATCTACTAAAATGTTGCCTACCTCCATCATTGTATGCATTTTATTTAATTTAGCTGCTATCCTCAATTTTTTTTATAGCTAAACGCAGGTGGCGAGATCTCTCCCTGGAATTTTTTTTATCTCCAAGGAATGACTATTTTGCTTGATCAGGGAAATCTCCTTAAATGTCTGCCACTGCATTACAATTGATTGGTTCCTTAACCTAATTTCAAGGTTCACTTTGGCTAGCACTGTGTCATATTCTCATAATGCCCTTATGTTTAAAATACTAGCCTCTCCATGAAACTAAATTTCAACATCATTCATATTATGATCACTGTTACCTGGAGGCACCTTCAAACATGAGCCATGAGCTAATCATGACAGATTGTGCAATAATAGGTGTGGTGTAGCATGTTCTCTGGCAGGCTACATAAAATGTAGTAAAAACACTCGATTAAATCTTCATTTGAGTTCTCCTTGCCCATTTGACTTGTCCTGTAGGTATTATGCTAGGAATATGCAAGTGAAAAGATTAACCTTGAAATGTGGACAAACTAATATACTGCAATGATACTTTCAGAAACCAAGGAATTATAGCTCATTAAAATGACAAAAATGAAGAAATTAAGGGTGTCTGTCACAGGATAATAAACTAATCATGGGCCATTTCAATCTACCTATGGACAAGACTGTTTGAATTATGCTAGCTGCGCGGAGAATGAATTTTTCATTTTGTACAAGATAGATTTCTCGATCAGAACTTTGGCAAACTGAATACGCAACACTGGATTAAATCAAGTACTGTGCAGTGGAAAGGGATTGTAGCCGTCTGCCCACGAAGACATGGACCCACCCAAAAAATGGCTGACAAATGCGGCAACTGCACGGACCTGGGGGTGACACTGCCCGTCATCCCAGGTGACCTCTGCACAGCAGGAAAATGGAGAACTCTGGTGGGAACACTGGCCAACTTGAGACTGGATCTCCGAAGACACAGGGCCCTGACGTCAGTTCCAGGGGCCCAAATAAACACGACAGCCAGAGTAATATATCAGTCTCATTTTCCAAGGCTTTGATGTGCATGTCATTCTTATCCACACTCTTGTAGCACTTAGGCTACATTAGTGACCCCAACAGGTCTAACTGGCGATTGGTCCTAAAGATGATTAATCAGGCTTCCGATGTTCTGGGTGTCGTAGCCACATGAGTGGTTTGAGCAGGCCAAGGCTCAGTTCCACCTTCAACACTTTGCTGCTGATGACACCCTTTACTTCTATGTTGTGAGCACACTTGATCAAGACACAGTGGCAAGGGCCATAGGTGTCCTATGGCAGCCTCCAGAGCAAGGCAAATACGTAGCCTCAAAGAGCAATTAACCTGCACTTTCGGGGTTTCCCAGTGGGAGCACACTGCCCAGTTGCTACATATAGATGTATTGGGGGGCAGGGCGTGTGTGCCCAAATGAGTGAGATGCTCATGTTAGCTGAGGGCCACAAGCCTTGTCTGCTCTTTGAGCAGATCCTTCTGAAGCAGCATATGGGTTTTCGAGAAATGCTCTGGCCAACCATCGTTGATGGCTGCAGTGGCTGGCCTATGTGATAGTCTCCTCCACATCTGGGACTCCTTGTTGGACAGGCATTTCATGGTTGACACGGGCACCGAGATAAGCATTCTACCCCCCCGACAGACCTCGACACCCACAACGGCAGACAAAGCCCAGCACTGAGGGAATCCAACTGCTCCTCCATTCGAACATTTGGGACCTGGATCATCCCCCTTTGTTTCGACAACAGTCATTTTACACAGACCTTCACCCAACTGCTTCTAGGGGCCAACTTCCTTCAGGCCCACTGCTTGCTGGTCAACCTTAAGGGATGGCACTTGGTGCTCGTCAAAACTTTTCAAACTCTGCCTTTGGGGGAACCTTCCTCCTCCCCCACCTCCCCCCCCCCCCCCCCCAACCTGGATGCAAGAGCACTCTTGGATTATGAATTCGCCGCATTCTGGCGGTGTTTCCCTCGATAGTTGCGCCACAGTTCTCTGTGGCCGAGCGAAAGCTTGGGGTAAGGCACCACATACTGACCCGCTCCATGCCAGGGCGCGCCACTCCCTCCCGAAAAGCTCAGCCTAGTGAGGGAGGAGTTTAAGAAAATGGAGGAGCTGGGGATTGTGCAGTGCTGCGACAGTCCCTGGACCTCTCCCCTCCACATGGTGCCCAAATCAGTAGAGGGTTGGAGATCATGCAGTGACCATCACCACCTCAACTAGGCCATCACGCCTGACAGATATCCCACCATATCCAAGACCTTGACACCAACCTGCCCAGAGTATGGGTTTTCTCCAAGGTGGACCTCATCTGGGGGTACTATCATGTCCCAGTTCACCTCCAGGCAACCCAAGACTGCAATCATGACCCCTTTTGGTTTGTTCAAATTTCTCTGCATTCTCTTTAGTCTAAAGAACGGGGCAAAAACTTTCCAGCATGGTCTTGGAAGAACTTTATGGATTCATTTATTATTTTATTCGACCAACCTCCCGGTGTTTTGAACTGTATGTTCACTCTCCTGTGATGCGCTGCTGGCGGCCTGACATCTGGGGAACCAAAACAAATCGTGATGTCATCACCTCCTCTCTGATGGTGGATGATCGTGTGGAACTTCATCTTTTACCCCAGATATATGTAAGTTTCATACATAATGACACTACTACTGAAATGTGAAATTAATGAATGTAGAATACATTTATGTATATTGTAGCTAGGTAATGAAATACAGTGTAATGTAAGAGAAATGAGCGTGCATTTACTTTGGCACCTGTTGCCTAGCCAATGCACTTCTCTTGCTCTCCTACTGTTTATAATCAATTTAAAATTATTTGGTATGCGTCAAGGAGCCTTTTTTATGTGCTCGCTCCCCCTAACTTTAGAACCTGGCTACACCCCTGCCAGGATCATTGTCTGAAGAGGGCATGCAAAATCATGGAGGACCACTTCCACCCTGTACACAGCATCTTTCAGCTGCTCCCATTAGGGAAGAGATACAGGAGGATCAGAGCCAGCACCACCAGGCTGAGGAATAGCCTCTTTCCATGGGCAGTGAGAATGTTAAATGATCATTGGAACTACTCACACTAAGCATCTAAGACTCTAATTTGGGCAAAGCAATATTTATTTATTTGTATAGATGAAATATTTGTCCTGCATATATATTGTTTATCTGTATAACCATACAATAGTTTGTGGCATGGAAACTGGCCCTCTCGGCCCTTCAAGTCCACGCCAGTTCTCTCAAACAACTCCGCTAGATCCCCCTGCCTATTCTCAACCCCCCTCTTATCCATGTATATATCCAGCCTCCTCTTAAATGAAAGAACTGACTCTGCCTCAACTATTTCCTCTAGAAGATTATTCCATTCAGCCACCACTCTCTGAGTGGAGAAGCATCCTCTAATGTTTCTCCTAAAATTTTTCCCCCTTACCCTCAACGTGTGTCCTCTTGTATCAACCTCCCTTGCTCTCAGGGGGAACAGTCTACTTGCATCTAGTCCCTTCATAATTTTAAACACCTCTATCAAATCCCCTCTCAACCTTTTACGTTCCAATGAATAAAGTCCTAATCTCTTCAATCTTTCTTTGTACTCCAGGTATTTTAAGCCAGGCAACATCCTTGTAAATCTTCTCTGCATCCTCTCCACCTTATCTATATCCATCCTAAAGCTTGGAGACCATAACTGAACACAATACTCCAAACCTGGCCTCACCAACATCTTAAACAGTCGCAGCATCACTTCCCAGTTTCTATACTCTATGCTATGATTTATGAAGGCTAACATACAAAATGCCTTCTTAATCACCCTGTCAACATGGGAATCCACCTTCAAGGAATGATACATCATAACTCCAAGATCTCTTTGTTCTTGTGTATTCCCCAATGTCCTTCCCTTTACTACATATGCCGATTTTGATTATTTTTTTCTGAAATGAAGCACCTCACACTTCTCTACATTAAATTCCATCTGCCATTTTTCAGCCAATTTTCCAAACAAACCATATCCCTTTGTAATCTCTGAAAACCTTCCTTGCAATCCACCACTCCCCCTATTTTTGTATTGTCTGTGTATTTACTTACCCAGTTAACCACTCCATCATCCAAATCATTAATATAAATTATGAACAACAGGGGACCTAGTACCCATCCTTGAGGCACGCCGCTCATCACAGGCTTCCATCCAGCCAGGCAGTTGTCCACCATGACCCTCTGCTGTCTACCCTCCAGTCACCTCTGAACCCATCTTACTATATATCTCTATTGATCCCGAATGACTAAACCTTCCTTACTAACCTTTCATGTGGAACCTTATCAAAAGTTTTGCTAAAATTCAGACAGACTACATCAACTGTCCTATCTTCATCCACCTTTCTTGTCACATTCGAAAAACTCAACAAGGTTCATCAAACATGACTTCCCCTTCACAAACCCATGCTGGGTGCTCCTGATCAATCCCTGCTTATCTAGATATTTATACACACCATCCCTAAGAATACCCTCCATAACTTTCCCTACCACCGAAGTCAAGCTTACAGGCCTATAATTACTTGGCCGACACCTTGTGCCTTTTTTGAAAAGCAGAACTACATTAGTAACCCTCCAATCCTGTGGCACCACACCCTCCTCCAGTGATCATTGAAAAATCAGTGACAGGGCCTCTGCTATTTTCTCCCTGATCTCACTTAATGTCCTGGGGAAAATCCCATCAGGATTAGGAGACATCCATTTTTACTGATCCTAGAAGCTCCAAAACCCTCTCTTTACTAATCCCTTTCTTTCCCTAACTAAGCCATTTGCCTCATTTATCTCACATAGTCCAATGTCCTTTTCCTTCGTGAACACAGATGAGAAAAAATCATTCAATATCTCTCCTATCTGCTACGGTTCCTCGCACAGTTCACCGCTCTCATTTTCCAGTGGTCCTATTCTATGCTTAACCCTCCTTTTACTATTCATATTATCTGTAAAAACCCTTAGGATTCACTTTTACCTCATCAGCTATTGACACCTCATACCTTGTTTTTGCCATTCTAATTTCCTTCTTAAGGTTTTTTTCTGCAAGCTATGTAATAATTATACATCTTATCCATTGTTTGCTTCTTAAATTTAGTAGATGCTCTCCTCTTATCTTGAACCAACTTCCTAATTTTTCCAGAAAACCACGGTTCCCTTAAACTTTTGGCCTTGCCTTTTGATCTGACTGGCACGTCAAGATCCTGTACTCTCAATATCTCTCCTTTAAATACCCCCCAAATCTCCTCGACACCCTTTCCAGAAAAAAAGATCAGCCCATATAATGTTCTGCAAATCCCTTCTCATTTCTTCAAATCTAGCTTTCCCCCACTCGAAGACCTTCAGCCTCGGACCTGACCTATCCCTTTCCATATTTAAGTTGAAGCTAATGGACCCATGATCACTGGATCCAAAGTTCTCACCAACGCACACTTCCATCACCTACCCTATTCCATTCCCTAACAATAGATCTAACACTGCCTCCCCTCTAGTAGGCACCTCAACATATTGCTGTAAAAAGCAATCCTGAACACATTGTACAAAGATTAAGCCATCCTGCCCTCTCACTGATTGTGTTTCCCAATCAATGTTAGGAAAATTGAAATCCCAAACTATCACAGCCCTGTTTCTACTACACATCTCAGTTATTTCCCTGCACATTTGCTCTTCCAGTTCCCTATCCTCTTTTGGCAGTCTATAATATACCCCGATATTTGTAGCCTCACCTTTCTTATTTTTTTAGTTCAACCTATAGAGCCTCCCACGATGAGTCCTCCAGTCTATCTTGCCTCAGCATCGCTGTAATATCTTCCCTGACAAGTAACGCCACACCTCTCCCTTGTACTCTGCCAATTCTGTCAAGTCTAAAGCAGCAAAATCCTGGAATATTTAGCTGCCAGTCACAACCTTCCTTCAACCATGTCTCACTAATTGCCATCAAATCATAATGCCACGTGGCAATCCATACCGTTAGTTCATCCACCTTGTTTACCACACTCCTTGCATTGAAATAAATTCATCTCAGAAATCTTCCACTTTCTGCCTCTTACCCTCTCTACATTTGTTACTATGGCCACTATTTATTACCTGCTACTGTTCCACCTCCAGATTGTGTGAAAAAGCCTTCTTTCTTTGCCTAAAGGCTCTGTTCTTGTTATCCTCCCTGACATGAACCCTTGTCCCCAACCTTACTAGTTTAAACCCCTAGCAAACACCCCTGCCAGGAGACTGGTACCTCTGGAATTTAGATGTAACCCATCCTTACAGATAGGTCCCATCTTCCACAGAAATGGTTCCAGTGGTTCAAGAACTTAAAACCCTGTTCACCCCTTCAGCCACACATTCAGTCTCCACCTGACTCTATTTTTGCCCTCACACGTTTTTGCCCATGTGGCACAGGAAGTAATCCAGAGATTACACCCTTAGTGGTCCTTCTGAGCTCCCTGCCTAACTCCTTATATTGATTTTGCAGGACCACTTCTTCCTTCTTTCTGACGTCATTGGTATCAATGTGAACCATGATCTCAGCTTCATTCCCCTCCCCCTTTAGGAGGTCCTGAAGACGTGTGGCTACATCCTGGACCCTAGCACCAGGGAGGCAAACCACCATCTGGTTTTCTTTATCTCATCCTCAAAAACCTCATTCCATCCATCTCACCATCGAGTCCCCTATAACTATCACCCTATTCTTCCTATTACTTCCTTTCTGGGCTACAGAGGCTGACCCTACACCTCTGCCTACCTTAGTATGTGTGTTATCTCTGATTGTGTGTCATGCACTGAGGACTGGAGAATGCCGTTTTGTCAGGTTGTACCTGAACAATCAGTTGACAATAAACTTGATGATGTTTGAGTATTTAACATTTGAAAAGAGTTTGAGTGAGATAGGCCTCCATTTTTCTTTGAGTTTATGAGAATGAGCGCCATTGTAAACAAACAAAATTTATAAAGGGTTCAATCGGGTAGATGTCAGAAATGTATTATCCCTAGCTAATGAGTCCAGAACCATGGGTCAGAATAAAAAGTAACCCCATTAAAACTGAAATAAGGAGAAATTTATTAAATCTGAGGGTGGCGAATCTTTGAAAACTTCTTTGTCTGATTTATTTCTTGTGTGTAAAAGGAATACTAATAACCCTTTCAATGTTCTTGGGGCACCTCAATGACCTTTACAGGATAATCTGAGAAACATAAATTACTGCTTTCTTCTGGCCCACAATCATTTCTCTGTTCATTATCCACCTGTTAAATACTGATTCCTTAAATTGTCAATTTTTAATTTTGGTTGAATGCTCGCTGTAAATGCATTTCAACATCTCTCATTGTCAATCTCATACTTTCAGTTTTCCTTTCAAAGTACACTCTCAGAATATCTATCACATTTTACCCATCACCACTTCATTCAATTATTTGTCACTCGCAGTGGAACTGTTACTAAAAATAATTTTATCCCTAATCTTTAAAGTAGAATCAGAGGAGTTTTATTTAAACATGAAAAATAGAATGTTAGATTTTATTTACTGTAAGGTAAAAAACTGGAAATCAAACAATACAATTGGTTGATACTGTCTTGCTATTGTTGTCTCATGATGCTGAATGTGTAATGAATTCATTGACCTTCTCATGTAGTTTCAGAAAGCTTACAAATCACATACCAACTGTATCTATGATAAAAGTGAAAATGAAAGGGGCTAAAATTTGTTTAACATTAATATTTGGGCAAACCAACAGTGGTTGATGGGAGACCAGTCCATTTTCTCTTCATTTCTCTGCATGACCGGTGCATTTTATATATGGACAGGTGAGATGGCTAGGTACAGAAGGGGGTAGTTGTAAATTCTGTCTGATGGAATCCATTCTCCTTGATTCTGATGATGCACTTTATACTGCGTACTTTTCCTCCACTTGTTCCATCATGTTAATATCACATATGGTTACACTGAGGGATGTTGCCCAATTCTGGGGTTTTGGGCTGATAAAGTTGGAGTGGAATTTCTACTATTCTTGACTGAAAAGTACAAGCAAATTTAGTTTTATAAAGTTTGAATATCATAAAAACAATTGCCTGCAAAAAGGAGTTTCTATTTATGGTTTGAAACCTTTCAAGTCATTCACACTGACACTTTCCATAGATTTTCCTGTTTCAATTGAGTTTGACAGCTGTTGCATTTTTTACCTAATTTAATCCATATGCTCTGCAAGTGTAAAATTTGGAAACTGATCTCTATAACCTCTGACCCTCACGTCAAGTAAATTTATTCACCTGGCTCCCATGAGATAAGGTTACAAGAAAAACATGAGGGAGTTTAGGGTATATCAAATTTGGCTTGGAAAACTGGCATATATTATAGGTACACTCAACAAATTGAACAGTATAGAAGATACCCACAAAAGTTATAAACTGAAATTATGCCAAAAGTTCTAAGATACTTAAATATGCATGACAATGAGTCAGCTAAATCAGGTTGTATTAGAACTGATTTATGTCTCAGATGTGTTGATCATTCATAAAAGTGTTTCACGTAGACAACTGTGACGTGTATTGAACTATTTAGGCTGGCGAACACAATATTAAGCTCCCAAGCCTTTGGGATTCCTGCTATTTGGTAAGACAGCTTTCTCATTCTGCTGCTGGCTGTCCATAGGGAAGGAGATAAAATTGCTTTCTCCAGCAAACAAGCTACCTGTCACTTGCTTTTTATATCTATATTCTGAAGATTGACAGACCTGAATGATACTCACGATGACAACTTGAAATAATTTAGAGAACTGAGGAGTGAACAGTTTTTGTGACTTCTATTCCTATTAGGAGATTTGTGTCTGTATGAGTTTGGCTTCAGGTCACTTTGCAGCATGCATTATCATCCACAGTTTTCCGTTGGATTGCGGCCTATTTAAATACTGTTGCTTTAATGAATGGAAGTGTGGGAAGACTCTTTTCAGGATGATGAGCAGTTGTTTTTGAGCCTGACTTCTTATGGCTCATGTTTTTGTTCCTACCTGCCTTTTTACCAAAAAAAACAAATGCAGAGAAATCAAGCCTGTAATTCCAGACACTGTATCCTACACCATCGGTTATTTTTGTAAAAATGGTCAAGAATTGCCAATCATGCTTTTTAGCAGATTTCCTAATTCAAGGTATCCATTTTGCTTGAATTAGTTAATTCCCCTGAGAGCATATTTTGTGTCTACCATGGAATGTGAAATCGTTTTATCATCCATAACTTAATCTCAAAGCATGTATTTATGTCAAGTAATCTATTCCTCCCAGTGCTCAAGTTAAATTATTAATTATTCCTATTTTAACTATGTCTTTCATTATTTTGCTGTTTGATACCCAGCTCATCCCAGTCCATTCTTGGGGAACAAGAAGTTCAGTTGTGTACACCTCGGAGGCCTCTAAATTTGGAACCATCTTGGTCACTCACTGCTCATCTTTTTCTGGGTTGAATGACTAATAGCGGAAATCAGAACTGAACATCATTAATGATATATATGCAATATTAAATGCACTGATTTGTATTTCACTGGTTGTCAGATACAGATAACCCAATTTGCCTTTGTGTAAAACTGTTTTCCAAATTATTTTTATTTCTAAGCAAATGTATGCCTTTATGTTCTACAGACACATTAGTACCTTTCTTGTTTATTCTGCTGCCATAACTTGAGTCATAGCAGGTTTTATCTTAGCAATATTTAGAATTGCCTCTTTCTGGGTTCATTTCAGATCAGGTCAACAGGCCACCAGCTTATATCACCTTTATTGAATTCGAAGTATGGAAACATGTCCAAGGGTAGGCACGGTTGACCTAGTGGTTAGCGCAACACCTTTACAGCGCCAGCAATTAGGACCAGGGTTTGAATCCTGTGCTGTCTGTAAGGAGTTGGTACATTCTCCCTGTGGGTTTCCCCTGGGGGCTCCAGTTTCTTTCCAACATTCAACAACGTACCGGGCTGCAGGTCAATTGGGTGCAATAGGGCGCCACAGGCTTGTGGGCCGAAAGGGCCTGTTACAGTGCTGTATGTCTAAAGTTTTTTTAAAAAATGGTCACCGCTTTCAGAAAATGTCTGCAATCATAGCTCTTGTAGTGATCAACCAAAGATCAAAACAGAGAAAAGATAAGCCCCTAAAATTATTTCAGTTGCTGCTGCCTTGGAGGAGAACACCTTATATAGTTAATTATACATTTTCCCCACACATACCGTATATTATTTATATTACTACATTTCACCACTATTACTCTTCCATCTCCAGAGATAATTCAACATTACTTAAAGTCTTTCAAAATGCTGGAGATCTACTCTTTCTCATACACCTGAGAGAACAACAAATCTTTGGCTACCTACTACCTGATTTGCAAAGTGTCAATACCATTATATTCCTTCATCAATAGTCATCTCTGGCACTAAAAAAAAGACTCAGAATCGCTTGTCCTTCTATGTTATTTCCTGACATTAGAAAACAATAGTATATTCATGTGCCAAAAGCATGTCTTTGAACTCATGAGAAGAAGCACCGCCTTTATTTTGTGCAATAAGGGGTTCTGGCAATGGGGAGCTGTGTAAATGTTTATTAATTATAAGATGACTGTAAAAGTAGTCAAACATGACAAGTAAGCCTTATCCAGCTGAGACTACTTTTTCTCCACTGCTGTCAGTATTGAGGACACAATTTTTATTTATTTGTCCATCCTATTCAATAGGACAGCACAGCACCAACTCTGTCTGGCAATGTCACAAAGTAAGGTTAACCCTCTGTAGTGTACCAATGCCTTGGAATTCACAGAATTTTTTCCCCCCCAACTTCACCTCCAATTTATATAATTTTGGAGAAATTTGTGCAATGAAGTTAAAAACATTGCTAAGTTTAGAAACCCTGCTGTCAGCAGCAATGATCAAGGATCCACACCACCCAGCAAATGCTCTGTTGTCATTGCTGGCATCAGAGAAGAAGTACAGGAACAGCTTCTACCCCTCCACCATCAGACTCTTCAACGACAAACTCAACCAGGAGTTTAAGGAGTGTTATTTTGCTCTTTATTTAAGACTGAATATTTTATTTCATTGTATTGCACAGTCAATTTATTTACATTTCTTCCTTTCTTTACATTTCTCTCTTTTGTACGTATATCGTTTCTTGATTACAGTTTTTTTTTTGCATGACCAAGAAGTAGAAATTCTGCATGGCCTGCAGAAACAAAGAATGCCAGGTTTGTATGTGATGTCATGCATGTACTCTGACAATAAATATAAACTTTGAAATTGTGATTTTAATTTAACAATCCCAGATCTGCCTTTAGCTGAGTTATATTTAGTTGAGACACAAAAACTGGTGATGAAATTTACATTCTCCTTCACTGGGTGTAGCCTGGCATCCATAATATGCCCCAAATACTAAACTTCATTTTTCATAGAAGTGCATTTCTCTTTAAATCCAGACCTACCTTTTCTAATCCCCTCAACATTTCCGCCAGAGTCCACAACTGTTTATCATTCAAGGCTTCCAACAATCAGAAAAATACACAAGTATGCAACCATAATTTTATGTGGCTGAGTTAACATGATTCTTCATCAAATTCACCAGTTATTTAAAATGTTTAAAGCCATAGATTTTATATTAAATTAAAATGTTTAACATGAGGCCCAATTGATTTCCCATTAAACTATGCAGAGACTTCTCCCCCCACTCCACATATCCCTGGCCTGAATTGGTCTGTTTATCTTCATCATCAATGTTTTCAGGAAAAGCAACAGGAACTTTCAATATCCCCCCCATCTCTGGGTTAGGCAGACCCTAACCTGCAACATGTGGTGATCAAGTGTCATCCATTCTATCTGCCGAGGGCATTTTGTGCTATCATCCTGGTTGCAGTGAATATTCCTTCCAGGCTAACATCAGGCAGGCCCTGGAGGGACTGAATACCATAATCAGCAGCCATGAGAGAGCGCACCCAGATGCCCACCCGATCATTGTAAGGAAGTTCAACCAGGCCAGCATGAAGAAGTCTGAGAAACCACCATCAACTACCTGTGCAACTAGAGAAGCCAACATACTAGATAGAGGATGGTAACGCCACCATCAGAAACACTCACTATGCCATCCCACACCCACAATTTGGCAACTCTGATCACCTGGCTATACTTCTATGCCCGGTGTACAAGCAGAGACTGAAGACTACGGCACGGTGGTGAAGGAATCAAAAAGGGAGCCAGAGGAGCACCTGCAGGACAGCTTTGAATCAATGGACTGGACTTTATTCAAGGATCATCTTCAGATTTGAAAGAATGTGCCATTGTTGTCACCATCTGGACCCATGTGTGCCTTCACATACACTAAGAGAGCACACGAACTAGAAGCTGTGGCTGAACTAAAGGATTCACAGCCTTCTGATGGCTAGATCAATGACATTCAAGATCAGTGATCTAGATCCCTATGAGAAGATCAGGTACGACCTACAGAAGGCTATGTTAACAGCAAATAAACACTTCTAAGAGAAGTTAGAAATAGAGATAGATACACACCAGCTACAGCAGGGCTTGCAGCTCACTACATCCTTCAAGGTGATACCTAACATCATTAATGGCCGTGATGCTTCATTCCTGGATGACCTGAACACTTTTTCTGCTCACTTTAAAAAGAATTCAACTGTACCTGAGAGAATCCCTGCAGAAGATGGTCACCCTGAGATATTTGTTTCAGAGGCCAACATCAGAAACATTTTTCATGAGTGAGAACTCTTGGAAGGTGTCTGGTCCTGCTGGTGTATCTGGCAGGATACTGAAAATCTGTAGTAAAATAACAATAAATGTTGAAGGAACTCAGCCGGTCTTGCTGCATCCATTGGAGGTAAAGTTATATTATTGACAATTTGGGCTTGAGCCATTCTTCAAGGTATAAGCAAAAAGCAGGTAAGTGTCTCAATCAAGACTGAGGAGAGAACGGCAGAAGAATGGGAGGGGGAAGGAGTCCAGACCAACAAACAAAAAAAAAGTTAATTGGACATGATAAGAGAAAAGGTGAGAATTGATTTTGGCTCTGTGAAAGGAGATGGGGAAGGGGGGGGGCGGGAGGGAGAGAGTCAAATCTAGAGGTTCAGCAAGTTGGGATGTTCAAGGACATTCTTAATCTCTCACTGCTGCAATTGGATGGTCCCACCTGCTTCAAAAGGGCATTAATCATCCGGTACCCAAGAAGAGCAGGGTGAGCTGCCTCCATGGCTATCGCCCAGTAGTTCTCACATCTACTCTGATTAGATACTTTGAGAGGTTGGTCATGGCCAGAACTAACTCAAACCTAAGTAAAGGCATGAACCCACTGCAATTTTCCACCACCACAATCATACCACAGCAGATTGATCAACTGGAAAACAGCAATGCCTACATCATGCCAATTTTTACTGACTATAGCTCAACTTTTAACACCACCATCACTTCAGTACTGTCAACAAGCTTCAAAACCTGGGCCTCACGCTATTACTTCCTTCTGCATCTGGATCATAGAATATTACAGCACAGATACAGGCCATTTTGCTCTGTCTAGTCCGTGCTGAACCATTTGTTTTGCCTAGTCCCATTGATCTGCATCCAGTCCACAGCCCCCCATATCTCTCCCAAACATGGACCTGTCCAAATTCTTCTTAAGATGTTAAATTGAGCTCGCAATCACCACTTTACTTGAAAGCTCGTTTCACACTCCCACCATTCTCTGGGAGAAGAAGTTCCCCCTAAACTTTCCCCATTTCACCCTTAAACCCAGGTCCTCTGGTGGTAAAAGCCTACCTTCATTTACTGTCTCTCTCCCCTCAAAAGTTTAAATAACTCTATCAAATCTCCCCATTCTTCTATGCTCCAGGGAATAAAGTCCTAACTTGTTTAACCTTTTTTCTCTAACTCAGTTCCTGAGGTTTGGGCAACATCCTAGTAATCGATGGTTCTCAACCTTTTTCTTTCCATTAACATACCACTTTAAGTAATCCCTATGCCATCAGTACTCTGTGATTAATAAAGGATTGCTTAAGGTGGTATGTGGATGGGAAGGGAAAGTTGAGAATCTCTGCTCTAGACCCAATTGTTACTGAAATATTTTGCTTGAGAAAAATTGTTATTGGTCCATTTCCTTTGGAGTTATGAAACCGTGCACATAACGAGTCAATTAGGTACGATTAAAACAGTGGTTTTTAAACTATTTCTTTCCACTCACATACCATCTTAAGCAATCCCTTACTAATCACAGAGCACCTATGGTATAGGCAATGCTTAAAGTAGCATGTGAGTAGAAAGAAAAAGGTTCAGAACCACTGTAGTAAATCTTATCTGCACTCTATCCTATTGATATCTTTCCTGTAGTTAGTTGATCAAAATTGCACACAGTACTTCAAATTTAGCCTCACCAATGTCTTAAATAACTTTACCATAGCATCCCAACTCCTTTATTCAAACGTTGATTTATGAAGGCCAATATGTCAAAAGCTCTCTTTACAATCTTATCTACCTGTGATGCTACTTTCAGGGAATAATGTATCTATATTCTCAGATCCCTTTGTTCGACTGCACTCCTCAGTGCCCTATCATTTACCGTGTTTGTCCTTCCAAAATGTAACACCTCACACTTGTCTGCATTAAATTCTATCTGCCATTTTTCAGCCCATTTTTTCAGCTGGTCCAGATCCCCCTGCAAGCTTTTAAAACCTTCTTCATTGTCCACAACACCCCCAATCTTAGTACAATCTGCAAACTTTCTAATCCAATTTACCACATTATCATCCAGCACCGATCCCGGAGATAAACCACCAGCCAAGGTCTCCAGTCTGAGAACCAATCACCCACCACTATTTTCTGGTTTCTTCTATCCAGCCATTGTCAAATCCAGTTGATTACTTCACCATGAATACCTTGCATCTGAACCTTCCTGACTTACCTCCATGTGGGATCTTGTCAAAAGCCTTTCTAAAGTCCATGTAGACAACATCCACAGCTTTTCCTTCATCAACTTCTATCACCTCTATAAGATTAGTAAAACATGACCTACCACACGAAAAGCCATGTTGACCATCCCTAATTAATCCCTGGCTATCCAAATAATTGTATATCTAATCTCTTAGAACATATTCCAATAATTTATCTACTACTGACATCATAATTTCCAGGGTTACTTTTGGAGCCTTTTTAAACAATGGAACATCATGAACTACCATAATTCTCTGACACCACACCTGTGGCTAAGGACATTTTAAATATTTCTGCTAAAGCCCCTGAAATTTCTATAATAGCCTTCCTCCAAGGGAATATATTGTAGACCCAGAGGATTTATCCACCCTTATTTGCTTCAGACAGTAAACATTTCCTTCTCTTTAACTTGTATAGGTTCCATGACTCACTGTTTGTTTTACTTACTTCCCATAACTCTGTGCCTGTTTCTTGAGTGAATATTGATTTAAAAAAAAACATTCAAGTTCTTCCCTCATCTCTTTTGGCTCCATACAAAGCTGACTACTATGATTTTCATGGGGACCAGTTTTCAACCTTACTATAATTTTATTCTTAATATACCACTAGAAACCCTTAGGATTTTCCTTCACATTGTCTGCCAAAGCAACCTCATGTCTTCTTTTTGCCTTCCTGATTTCTTCCTTGAGGTTTTTCATGATTTTTTTTAAATACTCCTCAAATGTTTCATTTGCTCTATCTTGCCTATACCTGCCCTTCTTCTTCGGAACTAGATCCCAAATATTCCTCAAATACCAAGGTTCCCTATGCCTGCTAACTTTGCTTTTAATCGTGACAGGAACATACAAATTTTGCAATTCACCTTTGAAGGTCTTCCACTTGCCTCTTACATGAAAACAATTTACCCCAGTCCACACATTCTAGATCCTTTCTTATTTCCTCAAAATTGGCCATTCTCCAATATAGAATCTCAATCTAAGGCCAAGACTTAATTAATTGGAAGTTAATGGCATAATTGATCACTGAACACAAAATAGTCCACTGCACATACTTCTGTCACCTGTCCTGTCTCATACCCTAATAGTAGATTCAGTATTGCATTCTCTCTAGTTGGTACTGTTATGAGCACAGAGGACCCCAAAACCCAGCAGCAATAGATATTCACTAATACAAATGGTTACTTAAACATGAAAACAGAAACACAATTTAACTTATCACGATTGACTTAACCTAACTTAACCCCCTTCTAATTCTAAGCACACATGATTCAGAAAAGTTATTTGGTTCACAGTCCAATCTCACTTCTCATTCCTCCAAGTTCACTGGTTGCAGGCAATTCTTACACTGTGCACAGAATTTAACATTTATAAAATTCACTAGGCTTTGGTGCTTGAAAGGTAGATGGTTACCGCTCACGAAGGTTCTTGTCGGTTTTCAGAGAGAGATTTGTTGTTCGCTGGACACCCACAACTGATTCCTTTTTAAATCAGCCACTTCAGTGTCTTGCCGACGAAACCTGCTCCTCTGGGTTCTCCAGATGATAACCTTTTTTTTAGGTCACCACAGAGTTCCTTTTTGTTTCACTTATTTCAAGTGAAACATTAGATAGCCAGTCCTCTCCTCTTGCATGAACTACAATGGCTTCGACAAGGCTGAACTAAGCACTCACAACCAGTCTTCCAAATGGGTTTTCCGCAAGCTTTCCAGCTTGTCCTGTTCCAATCCCAAAACTGTAGAACTGATCTCTGTGTGTCTATCTCTAACTTCTCTCAGAGAAAATGCCTGTTTGACTTTCTCTGCTTGCAAAACCACATGACCCTCTTAGAGCAGCAAATTCCAGTCCGGACAGTCTGCAACTCTGACAGGTTCTTTCATCTGTTGCCTTTTTGTAAACAACAATCTATTAGTGAATTCTCTTGGGCACTTTCTAAAGCTTTAGCAAAGGCTCTTGGGCCAACATGTCTAGCATGAGCAGAGCTCTAGTATTTTAAATAAGAACTGTTTTAAAGTGTTTGTATGTGAGCTACACTAAAAAAACGATCCCCCAATTTATCTCCCAAAAACATTTCTATATACAAAACAAACACAATGTAATTTATCACAGTACTTCTATATATTGATCTAGAAAACCTTCCTGAACACATTGAAAAAACTTCAAGCCATCCACCCCCTTTACAGTATGGGAATCCCAATCAATATGTGAAAAGTTAAAAATCTCCTACTATAACAACTTTATGTTCCCTGCACCTGCCTGCTATCTCTGCAGATTTGCTCCTCCAATTCTTATTGATGATTGGGAAGTCCATAATACAACTCCATGAGTGTGGTCATACCTTACCCATTCCTCCGCTCCACCCATATAGCCTCAGTAGATGAGCCCTCTGGTCTGTCCTGCCTGAGCACAGGTGTGATATTTTCCCTGACAATTAATGCAACTCCTCCCCCTTTCATCCCCCATTCTATTGGATCTGAAGCGATGAAAGCCCAGAAAATGGAGCTGCCAGTCCTGCCCCTCCTGCAACCAAGTTTTACTAATGGCCACAATGTCATAACTCCATGTGCCACTCCACACTTGGTTTGTCTGCCTTTCCTACAAAATTCCTTTAATTAAAGTAATTGCATCTGAGAATATTTCTACCACATACAATGCTTTGACTTCTAACAGTGTGTGTGAATTTCAATAATCTTTTCCTTCCTTCACTCCTCTATCTGCACTGGCAGTCTGGTTCTAATCTTACTGCAAATCTAGAATAAACCCACTGGAGCAGCACTATCAAACCTTCCTGCAAGGATATTTGTCCCCTTCCATGGAAGACACCCCAGTTATCCAGAAACCTGAAGCTCTACCTCCTTCACCACATCTTTAGCCACATGTTAAGCTGCATTATCCTCCTATTTGTAACCATATTAGCAGGTGTCATGGGTAGCAATCCTGAGATCACAACCGTAGAGATCTGTCCTTCAACCTAGTGCCTAACTTACTGAACTCTCCTTGCAGGACCTTGTCACCTTTCTACCCACATCATTGGTCCCTACATAGCCTCCCTCCTGAGAATGCCATGAATTTGATCAGAGATATTTCAAACCCTGACATTAGGGAGGCAACATACAATCCAGGACACTCTGTCTTCTACAACACCTCTTCCTCTCAAATGATGCAGAGTTCATCCAACTCCAGCTCCAATTTTTAAATGTGGTTTGTCAGGAACTGTAGTTAGATGAAATTCTTACAGATGAAGTCATCAGGGATAATGCTGGCATCCCTGATGGACCCATGTTCAGCAAGAGGAGAATTCCTATGCCTTGGCTGCCATTCCCGGTGTTTATCACTATAGGAAAAAATATATAATATACAAAACCTGCCCTTACCTGTGCCTACCTGCTGAATATTTTTTGTTTGCAAATAAGGTGGCCCTTTCTTACTTCAACTCCTGCACCACCTCAGCCTCTTGAGCCAAAGTCTGACCACTCCAATGATGACCACCACACAGTCCCTCATATTTATAGTGATGTTCAGGTCACCTGATCTCAATTTCCCTTCAACAGTTGAACTTGATTGGCCATTTAGCTGCTATCTTCTGAATCTCTCCTTTTCAATCTTTTTGTAATGAAATTAAACGTGATTGCCCAATCCTCAACTTCCTCATCAGAAGACCATGGTCAGTGCAGATCAGTAACAACATCTCCTCCTCACTGACAATCAACACAGAATGAGTGCTTAGCCCACTACTCTCTCTGCACTCATGGGTGTATAGTTAGGCACACTTCAAATGCCAGCTACAAATTTGCTGATGACACCATTGTTAGTGGAGGAATCACAGATGGCAATGTGGAAGGATACAGAAGTGAAGTAGATCAACTAGTTGAGTGGTTTCACAACAACCTTGCACTCAATGTCAGTAAAACAATAGAATTGATTGTGTACTTCAGGAAAGGGAAACAAACCAGTCCTTATCAAGGGGTCAGCAGTGGAGAGGGTAAGAAACTTCAGATTCCTGAGTGTCAACATTTCTGAAAACCTATCCTGGGATCATCATGTCAAAGCAATTATGAAGAAGGCAGTATTTGATTAGGAGTTTAAGGAGATTTGGTATGTCACCAAAGACTTGCAAATTTGTGCAGGTGCGCCATGAAGACCATTCTAACTGGTTGCATTGCTATCTGGTATAGAGATGCTAATATACATGACAGGAATAGGCTGCAGAGGGTTGCAAACACAGCTAGCACCATCATGAGCAGTAGTATTCACTCCATTAAAGACATCTTTAAGAGGCAGTTTCAAGGGCCTTCATCACCCAGGCCAAGCCCTAGTCTCACTGCTACCATCAGGAAGGAAGTATCGGAGAATGAAGACACTCAACATTATAAAAATAGCTTCTTTCCCTCCACCTTCAGATTTTTGCGTGGACAATGAACCAATGGACACCACCTCATTTTTTTGCACTACTTCTTTTTGTGAATAATATTTATGGATTTGAAATTTTATGGTAATTTTTGTACTTTGATCAGTACCATACTGCTACCACAAGACAACAAATTTCATGGCAATACTGTAAACCTGATTCTCAAGTACTGCATGTAATTATAGACACTTTTCCTACATTATTTTTAAGCAGAGGTTTGTTCAACTTTCTTTTTCTTTCCTTTATTTTTATCTTTTTTTTGAAAACTTTATTTAAAATAATTTAGACAACTTACAATCAAGCATAACAGAAAAAGAAACATTTTTTTGTATATATAAAAAAAACCCTGACCACCCTCCTACCCCTCCAGCCAGCCCCCTTAAGGGGAGCAAAATATAAAGATAATACAGTAATTATAAAGAATATTTTAAAATATTTCTAAATTCATAACTCCAAATAAGAAGACCACATTTTAACAAAAAATGAAGTTATTGTGCAAATTACATGTAATTTTTTCCATAATAATACAATTTCTCAACTCATTATGCCAGCGTGTTATATTAACCTCCACATTATCCTTCCAAGTAAGAGCTACACATTTTCATGCTACAGATAGCACTAGACGTACAAATGCAATTTGAAATTTATCCAACCCTTGTCCTTTCAATGAAACCATATATCCTAACAAAAAGATGATGGGTCTAATGGTAATTTAATCTTAAATAATTTTTCCAAAACCAATCTAATCCCTTCCCAGAATGGAACAAGACCAAACAGCAAGAATCTGAATGACTGAATCCATATTTTTTTCAATTTCTCTAGAGTCAAATATAACTGACATAAAAAAATTATAATTAACCATTCTATAATGTACATTCATCACTTTTGTTAAACTATCATAACACATATCCTCCCAATTATCTTCTGGAAAAATATAGGTTAAATCACTTTCCCATTTAAGCCTAGATTTCTCCCATTCCGGTTTATCACTATCCTGTAACAATTGGTACATATCTGAAATATAACCTTTCTTAGGTACAGAAGAAATCAAAGACTCAAATTTTGTCAACATGGGTAAATTCATCTATTTACCATAATTATCTTTTATCAAAGCTCTGAGTTGATAATACACAAACAGAGAATTTACAGATATATCAAATTTCTCCCTCAATTGAATAAAAGAAAGAAATTGACCTTCTTCTTAACAGTCCTGAATTATCTTTATGCCCTGAGAATTCCATCCCTTTAAATGATTATTAAACATTGAAAAAGGAATAATCTGGTTATGATATAATGGGGTTTGAATTGGTAATTTACCCTTTGATCCTAAAACCCTATTTCTTTTAATCCATATCCTTAACAAATGTTTTAATACTGGCATATTACATTCCTGCAATAAATCCACATTCCATTTAAATATAAACTGATGTATCTCAACTTCAGATACACAAGCCATTTCCACCTTTGCCCGCCACGGAGGTTTTTTCCACATCCATCAATCTGCTAACAAATTTCAATTGAGCTGCATCATAATAATTGTGAAAGTAACTGCAATCCACCTAGAGCATATTTCCATATAAGTTTATGTAAAGCTACTCGGGCTAATTTTCCTTTCCATGAAAACTTCCGCACTGCCTTATTCAAGTCCTTAAAAAAACCCTTGAAAGTAAACATGGTACAGACTGAAACAAATATTGAATTTGAGGAAAAATATTCATTTTAATACAATTTACTCAACCAATTAATGTTAATGGCGAATATTTCCATTTAATCAAATCCATTTTAATCCTTTTTTATAAAGGGACATAATTCAATTTATATAAAGACTGGTCATCTGTGTTTACTTCCACTCCCAGATATTTAATTCTATCTGAACACTTCAATTTTATGATACTTTTATATTCTGAATCATCTCCATCCCCAAGTGGCAATATTTCACTCCTATCCCAATTCACTTTATATCCAGACAACTCCCCAAATTTTAACAATCTTGTAAATATTTCAAGGACTGTTCCGGTTCTGTCAAATATACCAGCACATCGTCCACAAATAAATTAATCTTATATTCATCCTCCACAATTTTCATTCCTTTAATCTTATCTTTCTGTCTTATTGTCTGAACTAATGGTTCAATAGCCAATGCAAATAAGGCTGGTGACAATGGACAACCTTGTCAAGTCAAACGCATTAAATTAAATGATAAGGAAATTTGACCATTTGTCACCACTAGCAGTTGGGTTTGTAGATAAGGCCTTAACCCAGCCTATAAAATAAGGGCCAAAATTAAACTTCTCTTACACCTTAAACTAAAAGTTCCACTCGACCCTATCAAAGGCCTTTTCCGCATCCAGCGCAACCACCATTGGATGGTTGGGTTGCTGTCTAAATGCATTGACTAATGCTATCAATCTAAGAATATTATCACACCCAGATTTTTAGGGGGCTACTACTTTTTTAGCAGTTTATTTTGGGGACTGTTAGGTATTTTTTCCCCTTTTTTTCAGAATTTTTATATAAAGGGGGTTAGAATATTAAGGGAATTAGAAGGGGAGCATTATTTTATAGTAGTGGAATATATTATTAGATTAAGAAATGTCTAATTTGAATTTTGCAACTTTTAATGTTCAGGGTTTGAATAACCCAATTAAGTGTAAATGAGTTTTACCTTTATTTTTATCTTAAAGAAAAGTTTATCTTCAGTCCAAGCTGACTTGAGGAACAATTTTCTTGATTGCCAATATGCAATATCTTAATCTACAAAATATATCATGGGCTGAGTTTCATACTTCAGGAATTTTATTTATTTTCTTTGTCTGCAGAGTGCACATCTGCATACATATAAACTTGAAAGAGACCAATGAAAATATCGAAGAGCACAATAGCAATATAAGATTAACTCCCCAAAAGCTATATAGTCCTTTGAGCATGGAGGAGAACATTTTTCAACAGTAATTACAGATACTTTTATGTTCATAAAATGATGTACATTACAACTGTAAAGCTATGGATTCCCCTTCTGCAATTTTCATCTGAATGCAAGTACAGATCAGATATTTTCTGATGCCTTCCTGCAACATGCAAGGAGTGAAATAAAATGTGAACCCTGACTTCCACTATCTGGACCCATTGAAATGAAGATGTGTGGGTTGTTGATTGTGGTTGGGCATCAGTTTCAGAGAAGCATGAATCTCAAGTGTTAAAGTGGATCAAGAAACAGAAGATTTTGGAAACAAAATGGGATGAAGGGGTGATCGTGATAAATGAAGGAGGGCTTAGTGATTTAAAAAAAAATGTTTCCAGATTTTTACAAAAGCATGCTTCTTGGAATGGAAAGTTAAAAAAAAAAAGAATTCTCAGTGGGCCAAGTAGCTTCTAAGGAGATCAATAAAAACAATTAACATTTTAGCGCAATGATCTTCTAGCATGAAATGGAGACTTTTGGTTTGTCCCTTCAGTTGCTGCCTGACTTCTGGAGCATTTCCAGCATCCTCCGAGATTTACAGATGGAGCATTTGGAGCAGCTGCTGGTTAAAATTTGGATGGAAAAGGAAGCTGAGCCAAAAGTCTATCAAACACTGAGATTTGGAGGAGGGAAGGTCAGGATTTGAAGGGAGCCCAGCAGAAGTGATCAGTTTTCGAAGTTATTTTATATAACAATTTTTTTTAGCAAATGTTTTGAGATTTTGATGTCATTGCCCTAATTCCAAAAGTTTAGGAGCTGGAATGAAGTTCAATGCCACCGACTAAAAGGACAGTTGATCTTGGAAAAATATTGAGGTCTGCACAGCTTGTGCCTTATGATGAATTGTGACACAGAACAGGTGGTGTGGGGCTCTCAGGAGGGATCAGACTGTAGAGTTGCTTCAGGGAGAAATCCATGCACCACTGAAGCTGAAACCAAGCATTTGATGAAGAATTATTAAATTACATTTTAGACATACAGCATGGAAGCAGGTCATTTCAGCCAATGGGTCCATGCCACCCAATTTACATCCCATTAACCTACACCCTGGCACGTTTTTGAATGGTGGGAGGAAACTGGAGCACTCAGAGAAAACCCATGCAGACACGGGGAGAACATGCAAACATGCAAATGCCAGTCCGGTCTCAATTGCTGGCGCTGTAATGGTGTTGCACTAACGGCAATGCCAACCATGCCATCCTCACCAAGTTCCGATTCACTAAGTTCCAGAATGTGCGGTCTGCTTTGCTTTCTGAATCCAGATTGCAAATAAGGTTCGAGTAAGAGGCTCCTGTAGATAGAGCTGAAAATTTCCATTGCTCTCAGTCAAATTAAGGAATGAGGCAGAATATATACTTTCCCAAAATATAAATAATAAATCAGGAGACAGATAAAAATAAAATAAAATCATGACATGGGCTAATTACCCGAAATAATTTTGCAAAACTAATATATTTACCACAACTAAGACTAAAGGGAGATATTGCAAATTTATGTTATTCATTACAAATCATGATGGAACAGGAGACTAATTCACAAAATAAGGGGACAGAGGGCAGAGGGAGATTCCAGTGATTTGTTTTAATGAACAGAAATTGTGTAGGGCGTTCTGACCTCTGCCCTCAATCACCAGTCTGTACCCCTGCAGAAAATCCATGTTGCCTGGATATTCTGCTTTTTTTAATTCAATCACCTTTATGGTGGAGAGTTATGTAAAAGCAGGATGGGAAGGTATCATAGCAACTGCCGATCCATAGCAAAATGATCAATTTCTCTGCTGGAAAAGAAATCATCGGACGTCACTATCCATGCATAGATAGTGAGGTTAATGAAGACTTTGAATGCAGCATGTTCTTTTCCGCTCTGTAACATTCTCTTTCTCAGACAGGCATATCAGAAAAGACTTGCAACATTAGTTAGTTCCTTATCAAGGAAGAAACTTGACATCATCTGCATAGAAGCAATTAAATTTTTTTAAGCAATATTATTTCAATTTTTTCATGGGATTTCCCTTGAGTACTGCAAGATTGAGGATCTGGTATCACATTGGGATCTGATATAAAAACACAAAAATGCTGGAGGAATTCAGCCAGTCTTTCAGCATCAATAGGAGAAAAAGATATTGTTAGGCACTACCAGTAACCACCAAGACTAGGCTGAGGGAACGATAGGCTTTAATATACAGAAGAACCTTGCTGGCCCGAATCCAGATATAGGAATGGAGGGAAGGGAGATGTGGCTTGACCTTTATGGCCCAGGATCACGAGGGAGGAGTCATAAGGTATGAGTCATCAATGGGCTGGCCAGCTCCAAATAACAGTAGTCAACAATAACTATATATAATAGAGGAAACCTATCA
Organism: Narcine bancroftii; assembly: GCF_036971445.1. Taxonomy (NCBI): domain Eukaryota; kingdom Metazoa; phylum Chordata; class Chondrichthyes; order Torpediniformes; family Narcinidae; genus Narcine; species Narcine bancroftii. Next base: position 216,772,996 of record NC_091469.1, on the reverse strand, counting down.
CCATATTCACCCCTCCTTTTAAAACAGAACCCCCCTCAGTCTTTGAACAAAAAAACCTGCCAAGACTAAAGATTCAGTCGCACCATTGACCTCCTCTGTCTTCGAGACCTGTGGGGAGCAGCTGTGGGGGTGGTCTTCTGTTCCACCGGCCAGGTGTCAAGAGATGGGGTCACTGTCTGACTATGTGGACAGGGTGCTGTGTGTGTTGGGGTGATGTTGGAAATGGTATGGGAGGGAGGGGGGGAACAGTGCCCTGAGGGGAGCTGGCCCCGTTGGAGTGAGGTCTGCGGGGAGTGGTATCCCAGGCAAGTCTGCCCCTAACAGTAATTGTGGGGTGGTAATAAACTCAGGGTGGTCAGGGGTGTATGGACAGGTTCCGGGCTCTCCGGCACGTCCCAGATCCCGGACAGTACTGTGTACACATGGCTGTCGGGGTACCTCACAAAGGCATACTGAGGGTTAGCATGGATGAGGTGCACCTCTTCGACCAATGGGTCAGTCATATGGCCCCTCATGTGTCTTCTGAGCAGGACCGGGCCTGGCGTTGTCAACCAGGGGGGCACTGAGGGCACATTCGCTGACTTTCTGGGGAAGGCAAACATGTGATCATGCAGGGTGGTGTTTGTAGCGGTACACAGGAGCGATCAGATGGTGTCTAATGCCTCTGGTAGGACGACCTTCCAACGAGACACTGACAGGTCCTTGGACTTCAGGGGCAGGAAAACAGCCTTCTAAACAGTGGCATTCTCCCTTTCCACCTGGCTATTCCCTCTAGGGTTATAGCTGGTGGTCCTATTAGTGGCTGTGCCCCTGGCCAGAAAGTACTGCCGCAACTCCTCACCCATGAACGAGGAACCAGGATCTCTGTGGATGTAGTTAGGATACCCAAACAGAGTGAAGATACTGCATAGTGCCTTAATCACAGTGACTGAGGTCATATCCAGACAGGGAATAGCAATACTCGTCAAATGGCGAATAGTCTTCAATTACGTTCAGGAAATAAATGTTCCTGTTGGATGTGTTAGGTCTGCTTTGTTCATGAATGAGTGAGTCAGACACCAGACTGAGTCGAAATCAAGGTTCTTTGTTCTTTATTGCCGGATTGTAACACTTGCAACTAACAGTGTTAGTTGGAGAAGGCGCATTCTGCCGTTATCAGCAACTGGTGTTTTTTATATACCTTAGGATACGTACTTAGTAAATTATCATACCATGACATTGTCCAATGAATAAACTGTTGCTATCCTTCTCTGCTAGTTTCCTGCACATCAATTTGTCATCCCCACTCTTATCTTGAGAGTACAAGGTCACAACTGCATCTTGTTACGGCCCAGCACTGGGTGACTCCTTTTACATTCCCAGCTCATGATGTTTTTACCTAACAGATGAGGGAAGGGGGCTCTTGAAATCGACACTCAGTCATTCAAATGGGTGAGTGGCCTTTATGAGGTGTGCCTTGTTAGGTCTGTAAAACTGTGGCTTGCATTCAGCGCAGATTCAACAGTATCTGGTCAAGGACCTGACATCCTCGATGGAGTACGGGAGGTTCCGAGTCTTGATGAAGTGGAACAGTCTTGTAACTCCAGGATGGCAAAGGGCATTGTGTAGGGCTTGGAGATGGTCGAAGTGTGTGCTGGCGCATGTCCCTGGGATAGGGCATCAGGCAGTTCATTGAGTTCACCTGGCCAGTACAAGATATCATAGTTGTAGGTGGAGAGCTCGATTCTCCACCTGAGGATCATGTTATTTTTAATTTTACCCTGCTGCTTTGTATTGATCATGAAAGTGACAGCTCATTGGTCCATCAGCAGGGTAAATAATTTTCCAACCAGGTTGTGGCACCAATGGTGCACTGCCTCAACATTCACCTGCACCTCCTTGTCGATAGATGAGTGCCATGTCTCAGGGCCGTGAAAGGTATGTGAAAAAAATGCTATTGGCCTGTCTGCTTGGTTGAGTGTGGTGGCCAGCATGAAGTCGGAGGCATCGCTTTCCACCTGGAAGGGGATGGATTCGTCCACGCCATGCATCTTGGCCTATGCAACGTCTCCTCGGATTTGATGAAATGCAGCCTGGGCTTCCGCTGATAACAGGAAAATTGTGGACCTAATGAGGGGTGGGCCTTATCAACATAGTTGGGCACCCATTGTGCATAGTAGGAGAACAGCCCCAGGCACCTCTTCAGTGCTTTCTGGGTGTTCAGGACTGGGAGCTCCATCAGGGGTCGCATGCAGGGGGTCTGGGGCAATGACACGATGTGCCATGACACATCCAAGGAGAGCCAGGTGATTGGTATTAAAGACACACTTGTCTTTATCGTATGTAAGGTTAAGGGACTTTTCAGTCCGCAGAAATTTAGCAAGGTTAGCATCGTGGTCCTGCTGATCATGGCCGCAGATGGTGACATTATCTAAATAGGGAAACGTCGCTGCCAGGTTATGCTCCTCCACCATCCGATCCATTACCCTCTCGAATGTGGAAACTCCATTGGTGATGCCAAAGGGAACCTGAAGGAAGTGAAAAAGTTTGCCATCGGCCTCGAAGCCTGTGTAGATATGATCACTCAGGCAGAAGGGAAGCTGGTAGTAGGCCAACGAGGTCAATGGTTGAGAATACCCTGTATTGAATGACCTTATTGACCATGTCAGCTATCCGGGGAAGGGGTATGCATCCAGCTGGGTGAAGTGGTTAATTTTTTGACTATCATCAATTATTATCCGGGACATCCCTAACCACCACAACCTGGGCTCTCCAGGAACTGGAGCTAGGGGCGATGATCCCCTAGGAGTCACTGAACCTCAGCCTGGGTAAATGCCATATTCTTGGAGTTGTAGTGCCTGCTCTTGGTAGCTATGGGGCAGCACTCTGGGGCTAGGTTCACGAATAGTGATGGAGGAGACACCCGAAGGGTGGTGAGATTGCAGGCTGGAGCTGGGGGTGGGTGGGATCTGCAAGTTGTGGGTTGCTTACTGTGAGGGGCAGATGAGGGCCTCCGAACCCCATCGTCACACTCCTAAACTGTCTGTGGAAGTCAAAAGGAGGATTGGTGCGCAGAGCGGGGGAATGACCAGTAAGGTAAAGTAATCGTCACGTTCCTCCGCCACCATTAAAAACACCACACAGTACCCATTAATGTCAGTCTGATGGTCTTTTGCTGCCAACAAAATGGAGCTGCTCATCGGCCAGACTGGAAGTGAGAGTCTTTGGACCACGTCAGGATGGATGAAGCTCTCTGTACTGCCACTATCGAAGAGATAGTTCATCTTATGTCCATTCACCTTGATCTGCATCATGGAGTGGGCGATCAGATGAGGGCTTGCCTGGTTCAATATAATCAATGCCAGGATCAGATCACTGTCTTTATCGTCGGCGGGGAGGCCCGATGCACAAGATGGCGGCCTCCATGTTGACCACACGGTTATGGCTGCTGAGGTAAGGAAGAAGGCGGAAATGACGTCAGCGAAGTGGACTGCGACTGCACAGTCCATACAGAGGACGAGGGCGGCAGCAGGTAAGATGGCATCCCACTCACCGCGCACATGGTCGGCACCAAAAGTGTAGACAGGGCTCGCTCATAAGTTTTACATGCTGCGCTGCTTCGTGGGGATGTTCTGGCCTTACATACCCACAAATAATGTCCTCTATTTCCGCAGCCCGAGCAACTAACACAGCTCGCGGGGCAGAGTCATCGCGAGTGATTCATTTGCCTGCAGGAATAGGACTTTGGATGTTTGATCGCCACAGCTGTCGTGGTTGGGTTGGCTGTCCCCGGAGCCATCTCCCAAGATGGCGGCACTTTTGGTGTGCACATGGAGTGCCTCCTTTTGTCCATGATTGATTCTGCATGTTGCTGGGCCGAGACTAGAGTCCTTACCAGCAGTAAAGCTCACTTCAGTAGCAACTGGTCTTCTTCGAGCAGGTGCTGCCATATGTAGTCGGATCTCAACCCCGACCCACAGGCATCCCAGACCAGATCTTCGACTCACTGGGACACTGGTACAGGAGCTGTGGAACTACCTCTACAGTCTCTCCCCAGGACAAGCAGGGCACAAATGAACTCTTCAGTCGACTCACCAGGCTGCTGTTATCGAGAAGCCATGAGATAACGTGAGTGCACATCATTGACCTCTGGTTTCTAGAGGGCCCGAAACTCAGCTATCACCTCGGCATAGGTAGCACAGCTCCTGATGGCTTGGAAAGCATTCTGGCTGACTCTTGATTGCAGAACTTTGAGCTTTTCTTCATCAGAATCGATCAGGTCGGCAGTGACCTTGAGGAAGTTGCTGAAGCAGCTGATCCACTATTCATACTGTTCAGACGCTCCTGGAGATTGGGGGGTCCAGTTCTAACCAATCGGGGCACAGCAACTTCTCCATTACCGGAGAGATAATTTCTGTATATTAAATTGTTAGGCACTGCCAGTAACCACCAAGACTAGGCTGAGGGAATGATCGGCTTTAATATGCAGAAGAATGTTGCTGGCCTGGATCCAGGTATAGGAATGGAGGGAAGGGAGATGTGGCTCAACCTTTATGGCCCAAGACCACAGGGGAGGAGTCATAGGGTATGTGTCAACAGTAAGCGGGCCAGCTACATATATACAGTCATCAACAATAACAATGGAGGAAACATCACCATAGATACATTGGTGACACTTCGGGTCTGAGCCCTTCTTCAAGGAGTAAGCAGAATGATCCAAAAACAGAACATTTCAGAGTTCAGATGATGCTGGCTGAGGGAGGAATCCAGACCAAGAAAAGCTCTTCATTGGAATATGATAAGAGGATGGGTGAGAATTATTTATATTTGTGGGGGGGGAGAGAGAGAGAGAGAGAGAATCAGAACAGCAGAAGGCATTTGGGGGAAGAAGTGAGGAGAGGAGGAATTTTACCAAAGCCCAGAGAAGTTGATATTAATGCCATCTAGTTGGAGGGTGCCAAGTTGGAAGATGAGGTGTTGCTTTTTAAAACATCCCACCTCACTTCTTCCCCCATTGTCTTTCCCCAGCATCATCTCTCCATTCCCTGTCTCCTTTCAGATTTCAAATTTATTGCCAGACTACATACATGACATCACACACAACCCTAAGATTCTTTTTTTTCCTGCATGAGAGGCAGAATTTCCTAGTAGTGAAAAAAAACTGAACACAACATATACATGTAAACAAATAAAGAACTCTAAACAGATAATGAATGTAAACAAACTGTCTGTGCAATACAGAGAGAATAAAAAAAGAAAATCAATAAAGTGTACAAGTAAGAGTCCTTAAATGAGACCCTGATTGAGTTTGTTGAGGAATCTGATGTTGGAGGGGTAACAGCTGTTCCTGAACCTGGTGGTGTGAGTCTCGTGGCACCTATACCTCTTTGCAGATGGCAGCACTGAGAACAGAGTGCGTACTGGGTGATGTGGATCTTTGATGATTGCTGGTGCTACAGGCAGCATTCCCTGCAGATGTTCTTGATAGCATGGAGGGTTTTGCCTATCGTGTCCTGGGCTGTGTTTTGGAGGGCTTTACACTCAGGGTCCGTACCAGACCATTATGCAGCCAGCCAGCAAACTTTTTGTGGAAATTTGCCAGGATTTCTGGTGTCATACCAAACCTCCACAAACTCCTGAGGAAGTAAAGATGCTGACGTACTTTCTTCACGATTCCATTAGTGTGTTGGATCCAGGAAAGATCCTCTGAGATAGTGACTCCCAAGAACCTAAATTTGCTCACCCTTTACACCTCTGATCCCCCAATGATCACTGGATTATATGCCTCTGGCTTTCCCTTCCTGAAGTCAACAATCAGCTCCTTGGTTTTGGTGACATTGAGTGCGGTTGTTGTTGATGCACCATTCAGCCAAGTTTTCAATCTCCCTCCTGTATGCTGGCTCATCCCCTTCCTTTATACAACCCAGTACCATGGTATCATTGGAAAATTTGTAGATAGTGTTATTGTTGTACTGAACCACATGGTTGTAGGTGTAGAGCAGGGGGGCTAAGAACACAGCCCTGTGGTGGTCTGCTACTGATGAAGATTGTGGATGAGATGCTTTTACTAATCCTCACTGATTGTGGTGTGGAAGTGAGGAAATCCAGGATCAAATTACACAATGGGGTATTGAGTCCCAGGTCTTGGAGTTTGCTGATCAATTTTGAGCGGATGATGGTGTTAAATACTGAACTGGAGTCGATAAAGAGCATCCTGATTAGTCCAGGTGTTCCAGGGCTTTGTGTAGAGCCAGTGAGATGGCAGGTACTGTAGACATGTTGTTATGATAGGCAAACTTGAACATATCCATGTCGCCGCTGAGACAGGAGCAGATAGGCTTCATCACCAGCCTTTCAATACACTTCATCACTGTTGATGTAAGGGCTACTGGTCGATACTCATTAAGACAGGTTACTATGCTCTTCTTGGGTATTGGTATGATTAATACCTTTTTGAAACAGATGAGTACCACACCCTTCCTTAGTGAGATGTTGAAAATATCTGTGAATACATTGGTAAATTAGTCAGCACAGATTTTAATGCTTGGCCAGGTATTGTCTCTGGACCCAGTGGTTTCCTTGGACTCACTGTCTTGAAGGCAGTACATCCTTGGATAGAGACAGGATAGTATCCTAAGGGGTTGTGGGAGTACAGAGGGGTGGTTTGCTGATACTGTGGTGAAATCGGACATAGAAGGCTTGGAGTTCCTCTGGGAGTGCAGCTTTGCCGTCTACTATTGCACTGTATTTGTGTTATGTCATTTAGGCCCTGCCACAGTGTTCAGGTATCCTTTGTTGTTTCCATTTTCATCCAGAATCTCCACTTCATGGGTCATACCTGCTCCCTCTGTATTGGATATCCAGACTTAAATGCCTGTGGTCTGGCTCTCACCTGGTTCCAGGTTTCATTGTTCACCCAGGGCTTCTGGTTGGGGAAAATCCTGAACGATTTGGTGGGGACACACTCGTGCACAACTGTTTTGATGTTTGTTTCATCCAGACATAATCAATTCTCACCTCTCCCCCTTATCATATCCAATTAACACCTTTTGTTGGTTTGGATTCTTCCCCTTTCCAGCATTGTCTATATTCTGAGATTTCCTATTTTTTTTTGCTCATTCTGATTATTCCTTGAAGAAGGGCTCAGGCTGGAAGCATCAGCGATATATCTGTGATTCTGATTGATGCTGAGTTCCTCCAGCATTTTGGTGTGTTTTTTTACTAAAATCACAGCACCTGCAGTCTTTTGTGTTTCACTGGGATCTGTTATCCCCAGGAAATATTTGACACAAAATACAAACATTCAGGTCATGCCACCTGTTCAGAAATATTTGCATGGCTAAAAGTTATGACTAATGATTCAACTTAATATGGTCACCCATATTAACTTTCATTTAAAGACTGTTTCTTTCCTGTAGCCATCAGGCTACTGCATGAATCCCTCAGCAGTCCTCTCATGTTGCCTTGCCATATACTGATCGCTTTTTTCTCATTGTAAATCCATGCTCTTTTATGATGCTCTTGCCCTGCTACTTTGTATGGCAGTATGAATGTTGGAGTTGACTTGCTCAGGGAAGAACCCTGCTCAATCCACCAGGTATAATGTGACAGTAAAGTTGAAACCAGTTATGGTTATTCTCCTTATTGTTTCATCATTGTCATGCATTTCTGTGTTCATCATTTGTACAGTTTCTGTAAGAAACTATTTGCTGCCTTTCTCTGCTTCTCTTTTTGAGCTCTCAGCTAGTCATCAGTGATGCCATTAGTGTGTTTGGTCCAGGAAAAATCCTGGAGATAATGACTCCTAAGAACTTAAATTTTCTCACCCTCTCCCCAACCAGCCTATAATTTGCTGGAATATATCTATCACCCTTTTTAAATGAAATAATGACACCAGGTACTCTCGAGCCTTCTCTGATCTTGCTGTGATTGTGGTGGATATAAAGATCTCTGTCAAGGCCAAATCAATCTCCATTCTTGCCTCTCTCAGTAACCTGGGATGGGGGGGCGTGGCAAGATGGCGTAGAAGAAAGACCTTTCCCCAGCTGGATCATTAAATACCCAGTTTTAAAAAGCATAAAAGTGGTTAAAAATAAGATTTACAGTTATTTAAATAACAGTGAATTATGATGGCATCCAATGTGAAAAAAAATTAAACCTCAGCTTCAGAAAAAACTACCATATAAAAGAGCGGAAGAATTGAGGCCTACCTGCATAGCTGAATCCACGGAGTCATTGCTGGGAGTCTCGAAGCCTCAGGGGACTCCAGCCCTGTAGAGCGCGTCAGAAGAACCATAGACTTGTTGATCCAAACCAAGGCTTTTATTAACTAAAAGACTGGAGCATATCACAAGTAGGTCGACCAGTCTAGAATGACCTGGTCTGGCTTTGAGCAATCCTTTAAGACCTGCCAGTAGGTGTGGCTATGCTCTCAGCCAATCACAGTCATCCTACACTACAATCTGTACATATACACATTGGTGATAGAATCTGTACTACCACAAGCCCGTTCGAGTCTGACTCTGGCGCCGATCCTGCCTCCACAAGATGGTGCCGGCACATTGGTGAATTTGGCTGTTGCCACCCGCGCAGGTGGCATGACGATATGGGAACCCGCAACCTCACTGGGCGGCCCAGTGGCACACAGTGTAGCATCGGAGGACGCTCCTGCGCATCCAACAGCTTTGCTTGGCCTGCGTGGGGCATCGTGGGTCCGAGAACTGCTGGAGAAAGTGTGGGCTGTGGGGGAGCCTGAACGCCGGTGTCCTGAAGAGGTCAGGGTGCCAGCATCAGGTGTCCAGACCCGCAGCCATTCAGCCATGGGACCTACGATGACTGAGGAAGAAGAGGAACTTACCTTATTGGAATTCATCCAGGAGGAGGAGCTTACAGTTAAAGGAGGTGAATCTCAAAAATTGGAAGTGGAATCTGTGTTTACTGTTTTGGAAGGGATTGCTTGTTAAATGCATAATATGTCAAACAAATATCAAGTCAAGTGAATCAAGGATTTATGGAGATGAAAATAAAAATGAATACCTTGTGTGATGAAATGTTAAATGTGAAACAGGAAATGACTGTAGTCAAAAGTGATATTAATAGATGTATAAAATCAGTTGACACTGTGCAAGATAATTTTAAGAAAATTGAAACAGCCTTCTCTGAGTGTCAAACTCAGGTAGAACGTAATAGAGAAAAAGTGGTGCTTTTGTAGATTGAGGGATTCAAAAAAGAGATTTACTGAAGAAGATTGATTCATTTAAAAATCAAAGTCGAAGGAACAATGTGAAAATAGTTGGGCTCCCAGAGGACAATGAAGGTGCTGACCCTATAATTTTTTTAAGCACTGGATCCCAGAGGTTCTGGGTAAAGGTCTGGAGTTGGATAGGGCTCACAGAGCTCTGAGAAGAAAACCACTTCCAGGACAATCTTGATTCGTTGTTTAAAATATCAAGATAGAGAAATGATTTTATGTATGGCAGTGCAGAATGCACAGCAGAATCGATCTCCATTAATGGTTCAAAATAGCAGAGTGCTTTTTTATGTTGATTTGAGCCAAGAGGTTATCAGAAGATGATGGGAATTTAATACGGCCAAAGATATTTTGTGGCAAAAAGGCTACAAGTTTGCTTTTCGTTATCCTGCAATTCTGAAGGTTTTCTATGGAAATTTTCAATCTCAATTTTTTGAGAATGATCATGATGCTTGGGTTTTTGCTAATTCTTTGCTGGAATTGTGAAGAAATGGGTGTTCTCCTCCGTGTCTCCTAAGAGGAGGGTAAATGGAAATGAAAATGGACATGGGAATGGAAAGAATGGAAAGAAAGAAGAGTTAACACAAAGCCTTCTTGATGTTGAAGATCCCGAGCAGTCATTCGACTTGGAATCATTGAGCTGAATATATGGACTATATTCTATTGCGTTTGATTAAATAATAAATATGTATCTGGATGCCACTGAAAACTTTGATGGTCATCTGCCGCTAGTGGGTTTACCACACCCAGATTTATAGGGTATTACTACATTTGGGTGTTTTTTTTTTAATTTTTATGGGTTTTTTTGAGGGTTTTTCTTGGAAGAATTATAGAGAGGAGGATCATTTTATAATGTGTAAATATATTAGTAGTTAAAAAAAATGTCTAAATTTAATTTTGCAACTTTTAATGTTCAGGGGTTAAATAATCCAATTAAGAGAGAAAAAGAATATTGGCTTATATAAAAAAATGAAAAATGATTTTGCTTTTTTACAAGAAAAACATTTAACTGAGAAAGAACATTTGAAATTGAAAAGAGATCGGGTTGGTCATGATTTTTTTCTTTTAATTCTAAGGCAAGAGGAGTAGCAATTTTGATTCATAAAAATTTACCATTTGAATTGGAATCTTCAGAGGGGTATGCTGGCAGAGTATTAAGAGTGAACTGTAAAATTTTTGCTGTATCTTGGACTTTGTTGAATCTTTATGCCCCTAATATAGAGTTTATTTCAGAAGATTTTTTATTGTTAACTCAAACTAATGAAAATGTTTTAGTTGGTGGTGATTTTAACTGTGTTCTTGACTCTTTATTGGACAGAAATCCAAAAAGTATAAGGAAATCAAAGATGGCAACACAAATTAATGCGTTAATGAAAGATTTAAATTTGGTGGATATTTGGAGAAAAGTTAATCCTACAGAGAAAGATTTCTCTTTTTATTCTTCAAGACATGATTCATTTTCTAGAATTAATTTATTTTTGGTGTCAGCACATTTACAAGGTAGAGTATTACAAGCTGAATATAAAAGTAGAGTTATATCTGATCATTCATTATTACTTTTTTCCTGTGAAATTTCAGAGGTAGTACATCCGTCGTTTAGATGGAGGTTTAATGCAATGTTATTGAAAAAAAAGAGTTTGTTCCTTTTGTTAAAGAGCAAATTTCTTTATTTTTGACTGAAAGTGTTAATTCTGTGGATAGTCATTTTGTAATATGGGATGCTTTAAAAACTTATTTGAGAGGGAAGATCATTAGTTATTCTACGAAAGTTAAGAAACAATATATGGTAGAAAGTTATTGGTATTAGATGGAAATGAGGTTCAGGAATTGGAATCTCCATTTACAGATTTTGAAATTAAGGAAGTTATTCAGGAAATGCCTAATGGAAAGTCCCCAGGGGATGATGGATTCCCTGTGGAATTTTATAAACTCTTTTATGATGACTTTTCTAATGAATTTGAAGTGTTGAATCAAGTTATTGAAGATCAGAAGTTACCAGAATCATGTTCAAGTGCTTTAATAACTGTCATTCCAAAAAAAGATAGAGATCCATTAAAAGTGTCTTCATTTAGACCTATATCTTTATTAAATGTAGATTATAAAATTATAGTGAAAGTATTAGCTAATAGACTTGATAAATATTTACCCAAATTGGTACACATTGATCAAACAGGTTTTATTAAGAATAGAAATGCATCAGGCAATACAATTTGATTAATTACTTTGATCAACACGTTATTAATAAATAAAATTTATTAATTGACTCATTCAACTCGACAGGGCTGCCCATCATCACCAGCCTTATTTGCATTGGTTATTGAACTGTTAGCTCAGGCTATTAGACAAAATGAAGAAATTAGAGGGATGTTAAGAATGAAGAATATAAAATTAATTTATTTGAGGACGATGTGTAGGTATATTTGATGGAACTGGAATGGTCGTTGAAACAACTGTGCAAGAGTATTTGTCGAAATTTGGAGAATTATCAGGATATAAAGTTAATTAGGATAAAAGTGAAATTTTACCAGTAGGAGTGGGAGATTATTTTGAATTTAAAACAATTGCAAAATTAAGGTGGACAAGTAAAATTAAATATTTAGGTGTGTTTATGGATACAAATTATCAATCATTATATATCAATTAAATTATGTACCTGTATTAAGATGGATTAAAACAGATTTGATTAACTGGAAAGATCTTCCATTAACTTTGATTGGTTGGGTTAATTGTATTAAAATGAATATTTTTCTTCAAATTCAATATTTATTTCAGTCACTACCTTGTTTACTTTCTAAGGGCTTTTTTCAAGATTTGAATAAAGCAGTGCAAGAGTTTTTATGGAAAGGTAAATTAGCCTGAATGGCATTGCATAGACTTACATGCAAATATACATTGGGTGGACTACAATTACCACATTTTCAAAATTATTATGAAGTGGCCCAGTTGAAGTTTATTATTAGATTGATGGATTTGTATTAGCCTCCCAGCAGGGCTAAAGTGGAAATGACGAGTATATTTAGGGTTGAAATACATTAATTTATATTTTGTTGGAACTTAATTTTGTTACAGCAATATGATATGCTGATATTAAAACATTCATTAAAGATCTGGATTAAAAAAAAAGGGTGTTAGGGTCAAAAGATAAATTATCAATTTTAACTCCATTGTATAATAATCAGCTCATGTTTAATCATTTAAAGATTTGGGACTCTAAAGGTATAAAGATAATACAAGATTGTTTTGTAGAAGGGCAATTTTTTTCTTTTAATCAATTGAGAGAAAGATTTGATATACCTGTCAATTCTCTGTTTGCGTATTATCAACTTAGAGCTTTGATAAAAGATAATTATGGTAGAGAGATGATTTTACCTATTTTGTTGAGATTTGAATCTTTGATTTCCTCTATATCAAAATAGGGTTATATTTCAGTTATGTATAATTTGTTACAAGATAGTATGGATAAACCAGATTGAGAGAAATCTAACCTTAAATGGGAGAGTGATTTAGTATTTATTTTTTCCCGAAGATGATTGGGTGAATTTGTGTCAGGACAATGTAATTAAATTGACTAATGTACAATATGGAATGGTTAATTATAATTTTTTACATCAATTATATTTGACCCCGGAAAAGTTAAAAAAAATATGGGTTTAGTAATTCAGATTCTTGTTTTAGATGTGGCTCACGTATTGGAACTTTTCTACATGCTGTTTGAAATTGTGTTAAAGTTCAATCATTTCTGCAAGGAATTAAAGTAGTTATATAATTTTATATTACTGTTAGATCCAATGATTTTCTTGTTGGGAAATTTGTATTCGTTAAGAGGAATGGGATTGGATAAAATTCAAATTGCTGTTGTACATTTGGTGTTATCAGTAGCGCGTAAATATGTTGCTAGCACTTGGAAAGATGATACTGAGATTAATATAGCTCATTGGCATAATTAATTGAACGTATGGAAAAAAATTACTTATAATTTACATGATAATTATTCTTCTTTGTTAGTAAGTGGTCTCCGTATTTGAAATATCTACATTTAGATATACTTTGAAATGTTATTAATATTTACAATATTTTTATATATATCTAACTTATATATATTTTCCTTTTTTTTGCTCCCCTTAAGTTTCTTCCCACCATTTAAAATGTACCAGGAGTTATAGGTAATTTGGGTGTAATGGGCAGCATGGGCTTGTGGGCTGATATGGGTTGTTACTGTGCTTGTGTGTCTACATTTAAAAAATTTTTAAAAATTAAAATTAATTGTCCAATGTGGACTTGGCTAGTGTTCCGAATCTACTCTTCCAGCTCCTTCCTACGTTGTAATTTGCCAGCCCCTATTTTAAAACTTTCCTTAGAAGTTCATACTTATTTTTATTCATAACTGTCTCAAAATTTAAGGAATTGTGATCACTGTTCTTATATGCTGTCCAACTGAAACCCAATCACCTTGTCGGGGTGGGAGGGTGGGATGGGTGTTAATGTAAAATTTCCTTTGATTATTTCTATACTGTATGTTATGTCTTTGTTATCTTTTAAATAAAGTTTGAAAACAAAGTAACCTGGGATAGATTCCATCGGGCCCTGGGGACTTATCCACTTCAGTGTTCTTCAATTAATGTATCACCTTCTCTTGATATCAATGTGCCCTAGAGTATGAACAAACCACACTGATCTCACAGTTCGCCATATGCTTTCTCCTTGGTGAATACTGATGCAAAGTATTCATTTAGTACCTTGCCCACTTCCTCTGGTGGCAGGCATATATTTGTCCTTTGACCTTGAATAATCCTTTCCTCTCCCTGGCTATCTTTTTGTTTTTAATGTCTGCAGAAAATATCTTGGTATGTTCTTTAATCCTACTTGCCAAGGAATTTTCATGGCCTTAGAACCTCACCCTCTTCTCTGTTTAATCATTTCTTGCATTCTTAATACTCTCAGGACCCTCTCTGATTTCAAATTCCCAAATCTTGCATATGATTCCTCTTTATGACTATCTTTCTTTCTTACAACATCTCTCGTCATGGTCCCCTAAACTTGCCGTACTGTCTTTCTGCCTCACTGGAACACTAAGTCTTGAAAACTGATCAATTGGTCTGTGAAGAACTCCCACATGGGATGGCATGATTGGTGTAGCAGTTAGCGCAACGCCATTACAGTGCCAGTGATTGGGACTGGAGTTCAAATCCCGCACTATCTGTAAGAAGTTTGTATGTTCTCACCATGTCTGCATGGGTTTTCCCCAGGGGCACCAGTTTCTTCCCACCATTTAAAATGTACCAGGAGTTATAGGTAATTTGGGTGTAATGGGCAGCATGGGCTTGTGGGCTGATATGGGTTGTTACTGTGCTTGTGTGTCTACATTTAAAAATTTTTTAAAAATTAAAATTAATTGTCCAATGTAGACTTGGCTAGTGTTCCGAATCTACTCTTCCAGCTCCTTCCTACGTTGTAATTTGCCATCCCCTATTTTAAAACTTTCCTTAGAAGTTCATACTTATTTTTATTCATAACTGTCTCAAAATTTAAGGAATTGTGATCACTGTTCTTATATGCTGTCCAACTGAAACCCAATCACCTTGTCACACTCTTATCTCAATGCAAGACCTATTCCCCCCTTCACTGGTTGGACACTCCATACAGTTTCAGGAAATGTTTTTGGATCCACCCAATAAATTTTAACCCATTTTTTGACTCTTGCACTACCTGTGAATAATGGGGAAATTAAAGTCACTCACTAAGATATTCCCATTGCTTTGACGTCTTTCCATTATCTGCCAACGTATCTGTCTTTCTGTCTCCCACTGGCTATTGGAAGGCCTAAATTATAACTCCATCATAGTATCATTCTCTTCCCCGATTTCCTTATTGGATGAGTCCCTCAGCTGTGACATTCTCCTTAATTAGTAATGAACAACTCCCTCACCTCTTACATCTCTGTCTATTGTGTGTGGAACATCATAACACTGAAATTTTGAGCTGCCAGTCCTCCCCTCCCCCCCCCCCCCACTCCCCTCTCAATCAAGTCTCAGTAATTGCCACAATATCATAGTTCCTGGCACGAATTCAGGTTTAAGTTCATCTGACTTATTTGTTATACCCATTACAAGAAAACACATCCCATTAATGCCACTGCGCTGGTTTTTTCAATTGGATTTCATTGCTTAACTCTTACCTTCCCCTCCATACCGCTACTTTCAGGCCTGTTGCTCTGGTTCCCACCCACTGCTACATTAATGCAAATCCTTCATAACATTAGAAAATCTCACCTCTGAGGATATTGGTGCTCTCTGGTTCAGGTGGATTCCATCTTTCTTGTTATGTAACCATGTACCAATAACCCATGCAGCTGAAGCCCTCCCACCTGCACCAGCTTCTTATTCTTGCCTTACTATCACATGACAGTTGGGGGACATTCTCTTTGCACAATTTCATCTCTCTTACTGAATGTATTGTTCATATCCTATGGTCCATGACCTCTGACGGCTTACCCTCCCTTTTCACAATGTCCTGGGTCTGTTCTGAGAAGCCTGCTTTGAGATCCTGGTACCAGAGTAGCAACACATCATCTTGCAAACTTGCTCATACCGATGGAAATGCCTACCTTTTCCCCTGATGAAATAGTTTCTATTATTGTAGACTTTGCCGTACCCTGCTGTACAACAGAGCCTGCTGTCGTGTCGCTCATCTGCCTGTTGCTGTCATTTTCACTTGAGAGGCTATCCCCTCCCCATTTCCCAGCAGCATCCAAAACAGAATGGTTGTTCGAGGAGAGCAGACATTGGAGGTTGCTACAATATCTGCCTGCCACTCATGGCCATCAGCCTAATCTTGGGTGTGCTCACCTCCCTGAAACCTCTCCTCCTGAATGATCGTCAGTGAATCCAACTGAATGGAGCCATAGCTGGACACTCTTCCTGCAGACAAACTCATCAGGGATATGACCATTCTCTGATTTCACACTTCAAAGAGAAGGAGTATGATCACACGATTGTAGCAACCCATCTGGTTCACTCATGCCCAGAGGCAGTCCAGCTCTCCATTCTCTATAATTCAAAACAGTGACCTCAGTGACACATAAGCTACTTAGAGGATAATGATAATGAACATTTATTGTCATACACCCAAGCACAATGTACAGATGCACAAAAAAAATCTTGCTGCAGCCAAACAGCAAGATACACTAATTACAGAAGTATAAATTAAGTGGCCATATTAAGCAAAGACAGAAAAAGAGATAATAAATCTAAAAGCATAGGTGAATAGATATTCAAAATTGCAGTTAATGCCTGAAAAAAAGTGATGCTTCAATAATACAGACAGATCTTTTGTTGCTCTGGGGGAGTTTATGGTTGGGGGTAGGGTAGAATGGGGAGGTTAAAGAGCCCTGTTGGGGAAAAAAACCTGTTTTTAAACCTTGGGGTCCTACTCTTCATTATCCTCCAAAAGTGGTTCCATTAAGAATTCTCCGTTTTGGAGATCTGCCAATTCACCGCATTCACAAAGATAGATTTCTGGATATAAAGAGAATGTTAAGAGATACATGAATAGGGCAAGAAAGTCGTGTTGAGGCAAAGGACCAGTCATGTTCTTTTGAATGGTGGGGTAGGAATAAGTGGCAGAGTGGCCTCCTCCTGCTTCTATCCTTTCCACTGTTATTTGTGCAACAATGCTTCGAACCATGGCTTGCCAAAATGGAAGCAACCCTTGTCTAGTAACTGATCCACAGTATCCTCAAACAAATGGTTGTATATTACACTGGCTGTTATAACATACCATTTTTTGTTCATGCATATGGATTTCAGCAAGACAGCATCTTTGATAAGGTACCCCATGCAAAGCTTATTGAGAAAACAAGGATGCATGGGATCCAAGGAGACATTGCTTTGTGGATCCAGAACTGGCTTGCCAACAGAAGGCAAAGAGTCGTTGCCGACAGGTCATATTCTGCATGGAGGTCAGTGACCAATGGTGGTCCTCAGGGATCTGTTCTGGGACCCTTACTCTTCTTGATTTTTATAAATGACCTGGATGAGGAAGAGGAGGGAAGGGTTAGTAAGCTTGCTGATGACACAAAGGTTGAGAGTAGTGTGGAGTGCTGTCAGATGTTACAGTGGGATATTTTGGTAGGTCAAATATGATAGCAGAATATAGTATTAATGGTAAGACTCTTAGCAGTGAAAATGATCAGAGGGATCTTAGGGTCCAAGTCTATGGGACACTCAATCTAGCTGTGCAAGTTCACTCTGTGGTTAAGAAGGCATACGATGTATTGGCCGCCTTTAATCGTGGAATTGAATTTAGGAGCCGAGAGGTAATGCTGCAGCTATAGAGGACCCTGGTCAGACCCCACTTGGAGCACTGTGCTCAGTTCTGGTTACCTCACTACTGGCAGGATGTGGAAGCCATGGAAAGGGGACAGAGGAGATTTACAAGGATGTTACCAGGATTGGGGAGTATGCCTTATGAAAACAGGTTGAGTGAACTTGGCTTTTTGTCCTTGGATGAGAGGTGACCTGATAGAGGTGTATAAGATCAGGAGAGGCATTGATCGTGTGGATAGTCAGAGGCTTTTTCTCAGGGCTGAAATGATTGCCACAAAAGGACAAGTGTTTAAAGTGTTGGGGAAAAGGTACAGAGGAGATGTCATGGGTAAGTTGTTTTGTGCAGAGAGTGGTGGGTGTGTGGAATGGGCTGCCCACTATGGCGGTGGAGGCGGATATGATAGGGACTTTCGAAAAACTTTTGGATAGGTACATGGAGCTTAGAAAAATAAAGGACTATGGGTAAGCCTAGTAATTTCTAAGGTAGGGATACATTTTGGCACAACTTTGTGGGCCAAGGGGCCTGTATTGAGCTGGAGGTTTTTTTATGTTTGTATTTACTGTTTGCATCCCAATAATTTAAAATTTCATCCAAGCTGCTCTTGAGACCTCTACAGTGCTTTACAGGGATAACTGTCTGAATTTCTTGTGAAATTTCCACTAATGAAGTAGTCATTATGTCAATCTGTATTATTAATGACTTACTGTCAACCAGGACTGTGATGCGAAAAATCCAGTTGATTCTTGCCACTTGTAATGTGATGCGATATGAATCAAATGCTCCATCGCTTTGGTTAGTTTTGATGCTGTGTGTTGTCCCTGGATTCTTTTGTCAAGCTTTCTCCTCAAATATACAGGTGTCACTGCCTGATGTTTTTGCTCTGTGTTTGAACTTGTACAGTGTTACTAAATGCCTTTCCTTCTGGCATGGATAGCCTTTTGTCTATTTAAAGGAAAATAGACATGGAGATTGGCTGCCATCACATTGGGAAAGGCACCCATGTTGCGCAGACTTCATTTCTCAGTTGCTTTAACTATCTTCAGATTTATGTCTGACAATGGACCAGAAACTGGAACTTTTTTCACTGATGCTTCCATCGAGGTTGAAATCTGCCATGCCATTGCTTCTCCCATTTCCATGATGCTCTTCTCAATCACAAGGCTGTAGATTAGACATTCTCGCTGCTTCCATGATTGAGAGGCTCTAGCTGTTGTTCAGCAAGTTCAGACAGTGTCTTACTTTCTCTTGGAGCAGCGATCAAAGGCTGCATATTATCATCAATGTGGCTTTCCACCTCAAGAATAGTATTAGCCAGTAACACTGCAGATTGTGGTAAACAAACAAGGTTAGCTTTCATTTCCGGGTTGCCTTTATGGGCTGCCTGAGCTGGAGCTGCCATTTTGTCTTACTTCCCCTCTAAATGGTAGCACTGAACTTGACCCTTTATATATCTTAATGTTCCCCATCAGAGTGCAGACTAACATTGCCTGCCCTGTTTATGCAGCAATTTGCTGCTATCACTTCTTTTCCCTCCTTCTTGCTTCTTACATCAGATACTCACCAACTACGGCAGGGCTCACAGGCCAATACATCCTGCAAGGCATCATAAATGGCTGTGACAGTCCACTCCATGATGAGCTGAACACCTTTTATACTCACATGGAAAAGGATATTTCAACAGTACCTGTGAGAATCCCTGCAGAAGCTGGCGACCCTGTGATATTCATTTCAGAGCCCAACTTCAGAACATCTTTCAAGAGGGTTAATGCTCGCAGGTTTCCGCCTGCATCAAAAGGGCATCAGTTCTCCTGGTGCCCAAGAAAACTGAGTGAGCTTCCTCAATGACTATCACCCAGTAACACTTTCATCTACTATGATGAAATGCTTTGAGCAGTTGGTCATGGCCAGAATTAACTCATACCTAAGTAAAGACATGGACATTGTTCAATCACCTACTGTCACATTTGCACCACAGCAAATTCAATCTTACAGGCTCTGCTCTCAGCCATGGATCAACTAGATAACAGCAACAAGTACATCAGGCTGCTTTTCATTGATTACAGCTCAAATTTCAACACCATCATCCTCTCAATACTGGCCTGCAACTTTCAAAACCTGGGGCTCGGCACCTCCCTCTGCAACTGGATGCTTGACTTCCTCATTGGAACAGCACAGTCAGTGTGGATTGCTAACAATGTCTCCTCATGTACAATCAACAAAAGTGCACCTTAAGGATGGATGCTAAGCCCACTGCTGTTCTACTTACACCCATGATGACTTGGCTAATCTACAAATTTGTCAACGACACGATGGGCATCAGCAGAACCACAGCTGGCAATGAGGAAGCTTATAGGAGTGAGATAGATCAGCTAGTTGAGTGGTGTCACAGTGTCTACTTTGTACTCACTGTTAGCAAAACTAAGGAAATTATGGTGGACTTCATGAAGAGGAAACCATGAGGACACAAAGCAGTCCTCATCGAGGGGTCAGCAGTGAAATGGTTTAAGAACATTAAATTCCTGTGTATCAACATTTCTGAGGATCTTTTTTGGGGACCTCATATTGATCTAATCATGAAGCCAGCAGCTATACTTCATGAGGAGTTTGAGAAGATTTGGTATGTAACCAAAGACTCCTGCAAACTTCTACAGGTGTACAATGGAGAGCACTCTGACGGGATGCATCACTGTCTGGTGTGGAGGTATCAATGCACAGGATTGGAGAAGGCTACACAGAGTTGTGAACTTGGCCAGCACCATCATGGGCATCAATCTTCACTCCATTAAGGATATCTACTAGAGGTGTTTCAAGAAAGCATCCTCTATCATCAAGGACCCTCGCCACCCTCTTCTCACTGAGGCCATTCCCTCTTCTCACTGTTACCATTAGGAAGGAAGTGCAGGAGCCTTTAGCTGAACACCCAATGGTACAAAAATGGCTTCTTGTTTTGTGCTAATTTTTTAAAAAATAGTGTATTTATGAAAATGTAATTTATAGCAAATTTTTCACCTGTATGCACAACATTGCTGCTGCAAAACAATGAATTTAATGACACATTCATGATAATAAATTCTGATTCTGATTCTTGTCCCTCACTGGCATGCGTGTAAATTTATCATTCGATGCATGCTCTTACTGCCATCTTATCCATGGAGTTCTTGGGGCATTCTGATAAGTCATGCTCTGGAGACGCAGCAAAAAAAAACCCACCTCCACCTTTTTTATAGGTGGTCATCCACATTAATAAGTGAGACCATCATTGATTGTGTTATCTTTGGAGGCCTGTGGAGTGAGTGAAGTTTCACTAGATGTAGAAAGAATATGGCACTTACATTCCAAATAAACATTCAAGAGTCTTAAACTAACAATCCAATGACCTGAATCCAAGTCCCTTCATGGTAGCTTTGGTATTTAAATTCAATTAATATTTTGATTTATTTCATACAAATGATCACATTCCCTCATGACATTTATATGTCTATATATAAATGTATGACAGCTGTACCATATGAGAGCTAACATGGGATAGAACTGTATTCAGGCTGTGATCATTGAATTTCTGTTCAACTTCAGAATTCTTAATTTCTCTAATTATGATTTGGGACTGCAGCCTCTCGATGCTGAGATGGCGTCATTACCATCATAGATGCAGGGAGTTAAATGGAGTGAGGAGAGCATGATGTGTCTCAGGCAGAGCCCAGGGAAGATTCTCCAAATATTTTAGTTTGGACGACTCTCATTAATAAGCCCACTGGTGTCAATAATGAGGATGGGATCAAAATAAAATTATAATTGATGACACCTGAAGGACAGCATGGTTGGATTAATGGTTAGTGCAATGCCTTTACAGCACCAGTGATCGGGACGAGGGTTCTACATCTGGTTATACTTCACTCACTCCACAAGGCCTCCTTACTATCTGTATGTTCTCCCCATGACTGTATGGATTTTCCCCAGGGGCTCTGGTTTCCTCCCACCATTCAAGAAGTACCAGGGGTGTAGGTTAATTGGATGTAAATTGGGTGGAATGGACTTGTGGGCTGAAATGGCCTGTAAATGTATGTCTACATTTTAAAAATTATTATTTAAAAAAATTGACAGCCAAATGCTGCAAAATATTTAAAGAATAATTATCAGTAAAACCTTGCTCATGAGATGTCAATTCCTAGTACAGTATGCCTATTGGACTTTGCTTTCAATCTTGGCTAAGCAATGGATCTCAGTCCCAAATCCAGCAGTGCCATGCAGGAATGATCTCACAATGTCAAGAAATCAACCTTTGTTTGGATACTACCAGGCTATAAACAGATCCTGCAATCCATCCTGCTCTGCTTTGTGGCATGAAACAAAAAGACTGGTGTAAAGGATATATGGAGATATGGTCAAACAAATATAAAATAATTGGGTAGACAACAGGTTAACATGATGTAATTTTCTGTCCACAGCATAGCTAAACCATGTGCTTGAATTATAATTGTAAAAATATTCTTCATCTGAACCACATAGCTGGTCAAAGGTGTAATTTTTCCGGTTTTTGGACGTGGCAATAACTGTCAATCCCAGTCTGTTTTCAACATAAGCCAGGCTATTATAATGATGTTTTCACAAGATTCTTGTTTGGTCCTGTTAGTATCCATTGTTTTTGCAATCTCCAATCTTAATTTAAGAAGAAACTATTCATATTTAAAAAATCTTTCAGCAAATTTAGAAACTTTTAACTAGTCTTTTCAACGTCCTTCTGTAGCAACTCTACTTGCAGCAACACACCATTTAACAATAGATTTTATTTTGAGATTTCTGCTGTCTATTCTGGTTGGAATAACATCAATGTGACTGGTTTGCTTTTTGAGGCTGTGCAATTTAACGGAGTTGAGCTGCAGCTCATAAAAAACGTCTGCTTTATTTATGAGCCAAAATTCTGTGCAATGTTACAAACACTGTTAAACTGCATATAGGGAACCAAAACGAGTTTGCCACTTCATTAGCAAGCCTCCTGAGTGATACTCCCTCTGGAAATTCTGCCTCTCATAAACAAGACTGCCATCGGGCTCTTTTCCAATAGACTACTGGCTGCTTTCCCCTGAGACACTTCTTGCTCCTAACAGTATTGTTAAGTATTCTGATGCAACTGGGGCTTGATTTTTCCCCAGGCAAGCAGAAGCTGATTTGCAGGTAATTTTTTTTATTCACTTCTTGTAAATCTACTTCCATGCAAATTGGACATTTTCCCTTGTGGAAGTAGAAATAGAACATTTGCTTATTTACCAAGCAGAATTACTTTCACCATTTGACAACAACTGCTACAAAATAGGGAGGGAATTTTAAATATGTGCTAAAGATATAATATTTTTGGATAAATGCAATCTATTTTGTACCTTGAAGGACATTTGATTATGTAAGGTCTATCTCTCTTCAAGGTCAGACCTTGTGAAGTAAGGTGATATGTAGCAAGGCAGGTAACAAGGTTCATACAAACAGGATTAAGAAAAAAAACTAGGGGGTCAAGTGATGGAAACAGACCAGCAGAGAGTAGAAGGCTGTGTTCCACAAGCATTAGTTCTGGGATGGATGTTAAGTCCCTATGAATTTCAATATGGATAAATGTGAGGTAATGTATTTTGGTAGGAAAAATAAGGGCTAAGAAATGTGATCACATACAGTAAAACCCCTGGTAGATGATGGATAAGTGGATTCTCTGGTTGCATAGGATTGTTTCATGATTGACAAACTAACAGTGAGACACCAAATTTAATCTTCCGTATATTTTGCCTATTTATTTTACGCAACTTTTTTTGCCGGTTGCTTGAATTCTGGATTACAAGGATTTTACTGCATTACTATTTGGATCAGTGCTATGCAATTAAAAATCTCTTTCTGGGAGTGAAATGCAAAGATAATTTCTGGATTATTTTGGATCACTGCAGTAATAGTACTGTGAATTTCCTGGCAGGAAGTGTGCTCCTGCTTCAGATATCATTTTACTGTCTGACATTCATCAGATGATATTGTTGCCCGTTCATCAAGCAAAATTAGTTTGAACCATTCATCGTTGGTCTCTACCTACTTTCATTCAGCAGCATCAGGGAAACCCCTGATTTAGTCCTTTTGATATCTTATGTCCTCTAATTACCTCAAAACTCTCCCATTGATTTATCCTATCAACTTGCCTAACCTTGATTGCCAAATGTTCAAGATCCAACTCACCAATCATTCTAGACCAAATTCTCCATTCATCCCGCAACCGAAAGATTGGATCACGCCAGGCCAAGACTCAATCATCCCATCCTACAAAGACTTTGACCCTTGAACTTGCCCAGACCCAAACCTGCAACCAATGTAATCCACAGACTCACAGTCGATACAAACTCTAAACTCACCATTACTCCTGATCTCCTTGTCCACTGGCCTCTGGGGTTTTACAGGCCGTTCGTTCCCCATTCTTTAATTCTAAACCAGGTCCACCCACCCACTCTCATCCTTGATCCCAACCTCTTTTCCTCCTCCAACTCACTGAACTAACTCTCAGCGAAATCTCCTCCTCAAGATGTCAGATTAGACTTTGCTCCCTAAAAGGAAATATTTATTTTTGTACTTATTGCACTTTGCAATGTGTGATGGGAGAAAGATTTAGGAGGTACTATTGTAGCCCACTGCAATATGTGGGCCAAGGGATGAACAGAATCTTTGAAAATAAGAATCAAAATGAGTGTTAAAGTGAAAGAATCTGAAAATACAAATGCTAATAATTTTACAAGCCTTGTTTTAAGTAGGCAGATTGCCATTCAGTTTCTGAAATGGTTGGTTGGACTGGTACAATGAATTAAATTTGAGTAAAGTTTAAAACCTTTTTGTACCCCAATCTTCAAGATGTCCCCCTGAGCTTATTGCAGGAACTATTATGGCCAGCTTCAAGCATAGCCAACTAAAATAAGAACCTGAGTTAAATGTGGGTTGACAAATCAATGGGCGATGTCATCACGATTGAAACTCAAAAGAGAGTTTCCAGCAGTTGGGAGGGTGGAACATTAGATCTCACAATGAGGTAAGGTCATGTCATGGCAAGTATGAAGAAGGTCAGACTTCAAAACTTCAGATTTAATGTCAGGGTACATACATGACATCACATACAACCCTGAGATTATTTTTCATGTGGGTCAGGCAGACTACCACCTATCTGTAACTGTAAACTGCACTCAAGAAGAAAGATATGAAGACAAAAGGAGAAGTGTAAACAAACTGCAATACAGGAAAAATATAAATATTCAGTGATAAATAATGTGGAAAGTAAGAGGGCTTAAATGAGTTTTTGAATTTGTTGTTTAGACATCTGTTGATGGAGGGGGAGCAGCTATTGTTGAACCTGGTGGTGTGAGTCTTGTGGCACCTATACCTCTTTCCCGATGGCAGCAGTGAGAATGGAGCATTTCTTGGGTGGTGTGGATCCTTGATGATTGCTGTTGCTCCCTGACAGCTGTGTTCCCCGTAGATGTTCTTGATGGTGGGGAGAATTTTGCCTATGATGGACTGGGCTGTGTGCACTGCATTTTGCAGGGCTTTCCACTTAGAGATATTGATATCTCCATACCAGACCGTGATGCAGCTGGTCTGCACACTTTCCACTACATATCTGTGGATATTTGTTAATGTCCATTTACCTACTGAACCTCTGCAAACTTCTGAGGAAGTATAGGGGCTGATGTGCTTTCTTCACAATGTCATTAGTGTGTCTGAGCTAGGAAAGATCCTACGAATTAGTAACTCCCAGTAATCTGCCTCTGATCCCTCAATAATCACCAGATTGTGAACCTCTGTTTTCCTAAAATCTACATTCAGCCCTTTTGTATTGGTGACGTTGAGTGAAAGATTGTTGTTAGTACACCATTCAGCCACGTTTTCAATCTCCTTCCTGTATGCTGACAGATCACCCTTGTTTAAACAGCCCACTTCTATGGTACTGCTAGCAAATTAGTAAATGGTGTTGTAATGGTACTGAGCCACACAGTTGTCAGTGTAGAATGATAAGAGAAAGGGTTAAGTAGGCAACCCTGTGGTGCTCCGGTAATGATGGAGATCGTGGGGGAGCACTGCACTGATTGGGGTCTGAAGATGAGGAAATCCTCATTGGCAAATATTATGTTGGAGTTGGGCTGAATATTGCAACCAAGGATGGATCTGTAATCATAGGAATAGGTATGGGGCAAGCCTCACAGAGGCAGAACATAAGTGAGAATCTTGGACACTGGAAGAGGATTGTTTAGACTGCGGGAGGGATGCGGGGTTAGGTCTTCATAGCCTGGAATAGGTTTGGACTTCATATGTTTAGATTTGGCATGGCAATATGTGGTCATATTTTATAATGTCAAAGGGAATATAAATTAGCTGAGGTACCAGCACATTTAGTTATCAAGATAGGGACAAGAAAACAGCAGAAAATATTTGAAGCGATCAGACGGTTGTTCTATGGAGAGAGAGCAATAAGGAAGTCAAAGAGAGGGCGATAAGAATTCTCCTGTTTGTAGGAGAAGGAGAAAAGCATTTACTTTTTGGAATCTGTCTGTCACGCTTCACTTTCAATCACCCAGCACTTCTGAAAGCTGTGAAGCTGCAGAGAATTTCAAATTGTCATGTGGCAAACTGCACTCTCAAAGCTGATGTAAAATGTTAATGACATGACTCACCTACCCGACATTTCAGCACAGCAAGCTCATGCCTGGAGATGTGTTTGCTTTGCATTTGGGTCACATTTCTTAAAGCTGAAAAATTTAAAAGGAGATGAAGAGGGCCAAGAGGAAAGGCCAAAGTTTTCAATGAGATCAAGGGCATAGCTCTTCTGAGCTTATTATGATCTTCTCAGGGAGTTTCACGCACAGACAACCAAAACAAAAACCCAGTCAGATCTCTAAGAATCATGGCAGTGTGACTAAAGAGGAGACCAAGTTAACATCTGATGATCTTCAATTCAGCCTTCAATTTTTCAAATGTTCTATTACATTGGAAATATGTAGGAAGCAAATGCAATAAAGAATGCAAAGCTATGATAATTCTTAAAATTCAACTGTACACCAATGAATTCAGTTGGTGAATTGTATTTAATTGTATTAATTCTATTTAATTAATACAAAGCAAGTCACTTTTGACATCGCTGTTTTAGCAAGGTCAAAATCCAAAGGAGGAATGTTTGCAAAAGCCTCCAAAACATGTTGGAACACGTACCATTTTCTTTCTGATCTGTGCCTCTCTATCTCTTATTAATTGGAGTTCTTTTACTTTGCCATTCCTGCCTTTTTTCCTCACTGGGAATATGTTTGCCCTTTTCCTTACTGATCAGACTTTCAAATGCCCCCCATTTGGCAGTCATGCTTTTACCTGCTAACATTTGTGTCCTGTCAATTATTGCCAACTCTTACCTAATCATGTTAAAATTGCCCTACCCCCATTTTAGAATTTTAATTTGAGGACCAGTATTATCCCTTAACAGTAACTATCTTAAGGATTTTAGTGTAGTTAAAATCTAGTCTGCCCCAAATCCATTCACTACGACTTAATTAAATTTTTTAATTTAGACATACAGCATGGTAACAGGCCGTTTCAGCTCCTGAGCCCAATACGCCCAATACACTCAATTGACCTACAACCCCTGGTACATCTTTGAATGGTGGGAGGAAACCAGAGCCCCCAAGGAAAACCCATGCAGACATGGGGAGAATGTACAAACTCCTTACAGATAACATGGGTTTCGAACCCCAATCCCAATCACTGGTGCTGTAAAAGTGTTGCGCTAACTGCTACCCCAACATAGCTGATTAGCTGATGCCCTCCATGATAATAACAAACACTTGCTTGACAATGGAATGCTTTATTGCTCTTGGCAATTGAGGCAAAGTTCATGCCAACCTTTGTCCAGCATGTTGGACTACAAGCTAAGGAAAAGATGGATGGGCTACCATCTAGAGCTTGCAACTCAAGGTGCTCCCAAAACTGGCAAAAGAGCAAATGAGCTTAGTGTAATGTGGGAAATAACCCCAAGAGAACTAAATGAACGCAGTGAAGGCCTCCTCCACCCCCATCTTGCTATGATCCAACTGAGCACTATAAGAATGTAGGAGGAATAGTTTATTTAGCCATTGATTTTATCACAGAATTAATTGAGATCATAGCAGAGCTGCAATTTTACTCTATCTGTCAATGCTCCACATTCCTTAATATTTTTGTTAACATCAATTTTGTTTGTTCCTAGATTTAAAATGAGCAATTAACTTAGGATCAACTGAAGCTGAGAGAAGTATAGTCGACACTTACCAAGTTCTAGTATTTCCCAATTTCAAAACGTGTCATCTACAAAGAAACATAAGTGATGATATTCGGAATTACTATTTTATGAATTCAATAAATCAAACTTCGTACTTGCAGCTGTAAGCAGCTTTAATTTGTTGATAAAACAAATAAACATTTTGCATAACTTCACATTGAGATTTTCATAATGATGAGTAACAAAGCTTGCTGTATAATGTTGATGATATTCAACTTTAAATAGATATAAAAGAAATAAAATAAGATGAAATAAGATGCATTCAAAGAAAAGTATCTTAAACTTACATCTCTGCATAATTATTCAAAATATGAGATGCAAACTCTCGGTCCGCTCATATATTACAAAATATGTCATCATAGTGACTATGGTAACATTACAAACAACAATTATTCTTCAAGGGATAGGCACAAAATTAACAAAAGCATAAATGCAAGGTTTTAACTTTTACATTCCGTCCCCAATTATTATAATAGATATTAATGACTAATATATAATAATTACTATTACAGATACAAAAGTAAGTATGGTAAGTATAAGATTAGAAATCAAAACTTTCTGCTTCTTGTAAAAGACAGATTTTAGTAATAGGCTGATTTAAGTAACCAGTCTTGATTTTAATCCTCACTTGCCGAACGAAACCTTTTTTTTGTCTGGAACTGTTACTGCGATTTTCCCCAGAACCAAGAATTTCTTGCAGCAGAATCACCCATGATAATTACAAAGTCTATGCATACAAAATTGCATTTAGCTTAAAATTGCATTTTTGTCTTTCTTGTAATAATGAAAGATATTCTTTAATTAATCTTTTCCAAAATAAATCCACAATAAACTGCATTTGTCTCCATCTGTGTGTTGCATAGATGTTTTCTTTCTGAAAATGACTCAGAGGCATTAAAAGTTCAGATTTAAGAAATAAGAGATGATTCAGTGTAAGTGCCACAATGTCATTTGAATCAACAGAAATTTTCGTTATTAGACGACTATTTATGATGGATTGGATTTTGCACAATACTGTTTGAAGATTGTTATCATTCAGAATTTGACTATTCAAAATGGAATTAAGAATTTTCTTGATTGATCTAATCATTCTTTCCTATACACCTCCATGATGTGATCCTGTGGGTGGGTTAACTATTCAACTAATTTCATTTTGAAGTAATGCATCATGAATTTGGTGTTGATTCCAATTTTGAATTGCTTTTTGTAACTCTAGTTGAGCTCCTGTAAGTTAGATCCATTATCAAAACATAATTCCTTTACTTGACCATGTCTAATGATAAAAAGTCGAAGAATATTGATAAAAGAGTCTGTATCGAGCGATGCCGTTACTTCAATATGAATTTCTCTTGTAGTCAAAGAAATAAAAATAGTTCCGTATCAATTTTCAACACTTCATCTTCGTTTTACTTGTAAAGGACCAAAATAATCAACTCCCATGTATATAAATGAGGGTTCATCAGGTGAAACTCTGTCTTGTTGCAAATCTGCCATTTGTTGTTGTCCTGGTTTAGCATTCTAATTTTTTTTCGATCTCATTAATTCTGATAGTCACAAAGGTACGAAACCTCGTGGTTTATGTACTATCAGACCAAAACATAGAATCTACTAACTCCATCTGGAATTCTGTTCTTAACACAGTGCCATTTTGCTCGCCATAGTTGCGACAGTCAATTCCATTTGTGGTATGCTAACTGGCTTTAATGTAGCCATTCTGGCTTTTCCCATTACAAATCTACAATGTATTCGCTCTTCATTATTTCACAATAGTAAATAACTGACAGTACCAAAACCACCTTCGCTAGCATCAGAAAAGTGGTGTAACTGAGCAAATGTGACAATTCCAAAGTCTGTTGTTTTAAAACATCTGTTGACTTCAAAACTTTCTAACATTTTCAAGACTCTCAAACCAATTCATCCAATCATGTGTGATGGAATCTGGTATAGTTTCATCCCACCCAAATTTTCTTATTCACAAGTCTCTCGGTTATTAATACTACTGGTACCAATATTCCCAAAGGATCATATGATTATAATAAAAAAATACCTCTTCTTGCAAAAGGTCATTCTTTCAAAACCATTTTGAATTTGAAAACATCAGATTGAACATACCATTGCACTCCTAGAACTCTTTCAACAAGTAGAACGTCACAATCCAAGTCAAGATGTTTTATCTCCTTTGCTCTTTCTGCCTCAGGAATAACAGCCAACACATCTCGACTGCAGTGGCAGAATGGAATGATCTTCCAAAAGAGAGAATTGCGGCAGGGTCCCTTTCATTTAAGAGAAGGTTGGATGTGTACATGGAGGTTAGGGGGTTGGAGGGTTATGGGCAGAGAGCAGGAGTGTTGAGCTAGTGGAGTTGTTCAAATGAATCGGTGCAGACTCGAAGGGCCGACATGGCCTGTTTCCACGCTGTAAACAGCCATATAGTTATATATGGTTATTTCGTAAGGAAGAAACCTCCTTTATGACAGATATTATTTAACTCTTGATAAAGATCTATTGCTTATTTTTTTTTTAAACCACTAGAGTAAGACAAACATTAGGTATAATCCTGCCTTGCTGTCCATCATGACTCCCACATCATGATGTCACCCCTCCATATCTAGTAGCCATGTTAGTCTGATGGTATTAAAGAATGATAAAAGCACCACATCTCTGAGTGCATACCCCGTAAACCAAAAACGTGCCCTATTCCTCAGTATAATGGGCAGCAAAACATTTGATCTCCTTAAAACTTTGCTGTTCCTGGAGGACACAGGGACAAAGACATACATTGAGTTATGCACAGCACTGGGAACCACTTAAGCCCTAGACCACTGATTATGGTTGAAAGGCAACAATTCTGTGAAAGGAAACAAATGCCAGGGGAGGCAATAAGTAAACTGTCCAAGAACTGTCACTTTGAGCAGTTTCTGATCCAAGCACTTTGAGACAGATTAGTGATGGGGTTGGCAGATCGCCAGGGAAAGCAGAAATTACTGGCAATGGACAACGAAGTAACTCACAAAATCGCTTATAGAACTGTCTGCAGCTCAGAAATGGCAGACAAAAATTTTGATGTGGGCTAACAAGACCTGCTGGTTGGGAGGTTTTCCTGCCAACAGGGCTTCCGTTGTGGGAAATACAACCATTGCCCAGAAAACTGTTTCTTCAAAAATTCAAAATACCACCATTGCAACAAAAAAGGACATATCAAAGCGAAATGTCCAATTAAAGAAACAGTAAAATGCAGCTGGACTCAAAATGCTATAATCACCCAACCAAAGTCAAAGCGTTAGCAGAAAGAGAGACCGGCCCTAACAACGATCATAACAACAGCTTTGAAGACGACAAAACAACAACTGCAATCGTACATATCTGAATGATAAATGAAAAAAGGACAATGATTTATATTCAATAAAAATAAAGAACAAACCTCTGAAAATGGAACTTGACACAGGAGCTGCCATGTCTCTAATGCCATTACATTTAAAGCAACACTTGCTGCCACGCTTTCCAGTGAAAACAACTGAAGTTACACTGAGATCTGTTGCTGGAGACAAAATCAAAGTGTTTGGGAAATGTACGGTCAAGGTACAATACAAGCAACAACAACCAAAAACACTATCTCTCTACATCATAGATACCCAGGGACCAGCACTTTTTGGAAGAAACTGGCTACAACACATTCCCCTAGATTGGCTGGAAATTGACTAAACCACGACGACTTCACCCAGCCAGAACTCAACCAGATTCCCAATGACCATGCAATGGTCTTAAGCAGATCAAGCCAAACTGCAATTAAAAGACAATGTGGAACCAAGGTTCATCAAAGACAGAGCAGTTCCATTTGCAATGAAAGTAAAAAATTGAAGCCGAGTTAAATAGATTAAAAGATGAAGGCATATTAGAACCAATAGAAATCAGTGATCGGGCAGCACCCATCGTACCTGTATGGAAAGCAAACGGTGAGATTCACATTTGCAGCGATTACAAAGTCACCATCAACCAGGCACGAGAGGTATCAGAACTCCCCATGCCCAAAGCAGAAGAACTATTCCAAGCACTAAATGGAGGGCAAAAGTTCACAAAACTAGATTGTCACAGGCATACCAACAAACAGAGTTGGATAAAGAATCAAGACAATATGTGACAATCAATATCCACCTGAGACTGTTCACCTATACGTGCATGTCATACGGAATTTAACCTGCACCTGCGATTTTTAAAGCTACAATGGACAAATTACTCCACAGAATAGCAGTGGATGTTACCTTGATGACATCATCAAAGGGCTAAAATGACAGAGAACACTTACAAAACCATGAAAAGCTCCTACAATTAGATTACAACAGGCCAATGTACGATTACCACAGGATAGATGTGTCTTCATACTGCTGCCCTCAGTGACATTCTTGGGATTTAAAATTAACAAGGAGGGGTTACGAATGGATCCAGTGGCCACAGAAGCCTCATATCCCACCAACGTTGGAATTACAGTCTTTTCTAGAGCTTGTAAATCATTATTGGAACCATATCCCTAACATGTCAACACTATGCAGCCCCTTAAACTGCATACTCAAGAAAGATCAAAAATGGTACTGGAATGTGGAAATTAAAAACACAGCTGATTGACTAAAAGAAATATTAATGTCAACACTTTAGGTACTGATCCACTATGACCCAATCAAGGAAGTGACTCTCGCTGTTGATGCTTCACCCGTAGGGCTGGGAGCAGCATTGTCCCAAATCACAGAGAAAGATGAGCAACCCATCGCATATGCTTCGCAGACATTAACTATAAGTGAACACAATTAGGCACAACTGGAAACAGAAGGATTAGCAATAAGTTTTGGTGTAAAAAGATTCTACCAAAATCTCTACGGAATAACTTTCACCCTAATCACTGAGAAAAAATCTCTAAGTTTGATTCCCCACAAAGAGATACCAATATTAGCTGCAGCCAGAATTCAAAGATGGGCCATGCTACTTGCTGCATACGACTATGAGTTAAAACATAAACCAGGAACACTCAGCAGCCATGTGGATGGTTTATCACACTTAGCACTACCTGAAACTGAACAAAAAAGAAATTATTAAATAGACAGTAGAAGCAGCAGCTATCAACCAAGAATAACTGCAACAACTGCCCATGACAACCCAGATGATCGGCAAAGAAACCTGAAAGGAGGCAATGTTAACCAAAGTCTTAAACGTCACCCTTAATGGATGGCCAGAATCTGAGGACATACCAGAAGACCTGAAAACTTACTTCATATGCCGTCATGAACTATCATTTGGAAGAGGGATGTTTACTATGGGGTACCTGTTCAATTATCCTGGCCAAATGGCAAAACACCATATTATCAGAGCTGCACCACAACCATCCAGGAATGGTACAAATGAAAGTGTTGGCCCAGATGCATGTTTGGTGGCCATCAATAGACAGAGACATTGAAACAACAGTGAGAGAATGCAAAATATGTCAGTCAATCCAGCTAAAAATGCTGCAGGCTGAGGCCAACCCATGGAAATGGCCTTCCAGACCCTGGCATTGGATTCACGTAGACTTTGTGGGGCCATTCATGGGAGAGACTTTCCTTATAGCGGTGGATGCACATTTCAAATAGCCAGTAGTTTTGCAAATGAAAAAGACCAAAACCAATTCCACAATTGAACAGCTACGGGCCATGTTTGCCACATATAGACTACCTCATGAATTGGTCATGGAAATTGGACCCTAGTTTACATCAGAACCTTTTAAGAGATTTATTTGTGACAATAATATCAGACGTATTTTGTTGGCACCCTATCATCCAAATACTAATGGGGAGACAGAACGCTTTGTACAAACATTCAAGAAGGCATCCTTCTAAGAAACTCCTAAACGCCTCCTGAACTCACACAATTGCAGATTTCCTATTGGGGTACAGAAACACACCGCGTTCTACCACAAAACACACCCCAGCAGAATTGATGTTTGGCCACAACCTGAGGACAAGACTGTTCACAGTTTACCCTGATCTGAGCCTTCATTTCGAAAAATCCACATCACCATAAACCTTACCTAGAACACTGGAGGTGGGTGAGAGAGCACTGGCACAAGATTACAGACAATACAAAGACCCATGGGTAGTAGGGGTGATCTTACAAAAGTTGAGCCCCTGCTCATACTCTGTTCTAGTGGGAGACAGACTGTGGAAATGACACACTGACCAACTGTGGCTATTGTTTGACACCAAAGTCCACAAACTACCTCACGACCTGGAGGAGGTAGAACCCTTGGGCCGAGTAAGAGGGGCGGAGATGGGTAGCCCAGTAACTGCGAAAAGCAGCCCAGCACATAGAACCTCAGAGGCCAGCGAAAGCCAGCAGATGCCGTTGTCCCGACTATCTATGGGTCCCTCCCAGAGCAGCTCTGAACAAATACTGGTCCAGCATGCCATGCCGATGTGGTACGAGAAAAAGAAGACCAGTCGAGCGCTTTAAGGACTATGTTACGTAATTATTATTAATTTTCTTTCCTTATTATAATCACTCAATATATGTACCCTATTCTCACTAGTCGTCATGGGCCCGATGTAGTAATGGTAGTTAGAGGGGGCCCATTCAACATTTATTGCACAGGGGCAAAGAATGTTTTGTAAAAGCCCACCCTGCTGTCCATCATGACGCCCACATCATGATGTAATTGCTCCATCTATATATTTCTGTATGTCAGTAGCCATGTTAGTCTGATGGTATTAAAGAATTTGAAAAGCACCATGTCTCTGAGTCCTAATTCTGTAAGTGCATACACAACAATCATCAATACAGAAATTATTTCTGACGATGCTGATAGACTGAGAATTAAATTGCTCTTCCTGAGAGCAAGATTTGCACAACTCAGTGACCAAGTTGCTCCATATAGATGAACTTTCATATCTTTACTGTAATTGCCATTAGGCCACCATAACAATTGTAAAAAATCACGATCTTCTGATGGTACTTTCACTTGATGAAATATCACTTCAATATCTGCAGAAATCACAATTGGGTCTTTACAAAATCTTATCAGAACGCCTATTAAAGTACTGGTTAAATCTGGACTTTGTAAAAGTTGAGAATTCAATGAAACTCCTTGAAATGATGCTCCACAATCAACTACTACATGTAGTTTTTAATTTTGTGGATGTATAACTCCATGATGAGGTAAATACTATGTTCTACCATCTTTATGCTCCAAGATATCTTCTAATACCTTTTCTACATCAGGATTCACAACTGAACTTTCAGATATTGCTGACTGTGTCTCTATCTTTAGCATTTTGCTCTGTACAGCGCCAGTGGGACTTTGCAATGTACATTCGTCTGTTTCATTTCCACTAATCTTTAAGTCAGCTAATGAGGCCTGCAATGCCTTATTGGAGTCTTCTTCTTGCTTGGTCGTTGAAGGCACTTCTTCAGTGGTGGCTGACTCCAATCTCCTTCCACGCATTGTCAGTCCACCATGCATGCTCAGCTCACAA
Source organism: Narcine bancroftii (assembly GCF_036971445.1). Taxonomy (NCBI): domain Eukaryota; kingdom Metazoa; phylum Chordata; class Chondrichthyes; order Torpediniformes; family Narcinidae; genus Narcine; species Narcine bancroftii. The sequence goes on along the minus strand of NC_091469.1, from coordinate 216,737,640 downwards.
TCAAATAGTTGTTTGAGAGGAGTGGTTTGCTCGAGGTCTTTAATCCAATGAGACTTCAGGATTTCTCTGCCTGGTTTGCCTCTGTGTTCTTCACACAGATAGCATCTCAGTTGTTTGTACAACTTTTCAAACCATTCTTCTGGGCTTCCTGTCAGATTGGCTGGGATCTTATCTCTCCAAGGTTACAGGTGTCTGCAGTCAGACAGACATGTTCCCATAGAGGCTTCTGGAATCTTCTCACAGACAACTAGACTTCTTTAAAGCTTAATTGCTTAACAAATTGTGGCTCTTTCATACAAATTTTATGAGCCTTTCTTCCACACAAATTTCACAATCATAATTTTTCTTTGAATAAGAATATAGACACTCCAAGTTCTAGTATTTCCAATTTCAAAACATGATCTTCAAAGAAACATAAGTGATGATATTCTGAATTACTATCTTATTAATTCAATAAATCAAACTTAGTAGTTGCAGCTGTAAGTAGCTTTAATTCATTGATAAAATGAATAAACATTTTGCATAACTTTGCATTGATTTTCACAATGACGAGTAACAAAATTTACTGTATAATGATTATGATATTCAACTTTAAACAGATAAAAGAAATAAACAAAATCAGATGAAATAAGATGAATTAAAAGTACCTCAAGCTTACATCTCTGTCATGATTCTTCAAAGAATGAGATGCAAACTCTCAATCTGCTCAGATATTACAACATATGACATCATTGTAACTATAGTAACACTACAAACAACAATTAGTCTTAAAGGGATAGGCACAAAATTAACAAAAAGCAAAAACACAAGGTTTTAACCTTTACAAGAAGTTTGTTCCAAACTTTTATTATCCTGTGTATATAGATGTGTTTCCAAGCTTCACACTAAAAATGTTTGATTCAAGGATTGGAAGGCATAGTCTAAAAAAAAATGTATTGTTGTGGCTCAATGAAGTTCTAAAAGACCACCTCGAACAGTTCTGAGTTTAGATATCCTGCCTTCAGACTGCAACAACTCAATTTGAATTGTGCTCCATGGATCACTGGTGCACCTCAAACAACACCCTCTCACTACAATAGTGGTTAAGTTACTGGATTTGCAACCAAACATCTGGAGTGTTGATCCAGAGTTATGGGTTCAAAACCTATTATGATACCATGGGGATTTAAATAATTAGATAACTGAAAAATAAATTATGGTGCCTGTGAAAGTTGACCATTCAAATATAATAGTTATGAAATAGACATTTAGTTCACTAGAAATGAAAACCATCATCTTTACCCAGTTGCAATGATTTCTGCACACACACTAACTGTGGACTCTGTGGCATTTGACAATTACGAGCATCCTGTCCTCCAGGCTCATGAGCCCCCAGAGACATGCCTGTCTCTCCAGCTTGTCTAATGTTAGATATTGACAGTTTCTCTCTGCAAGAGGGAGGGACATGTGTTAATGAGTGTTTTGGAATCTCTTTGAGTAATTTGCCTGCAAAACAATATATGATGATGTTTGCACTTTTGGGTATGTGTCAGGATGTAGGTGGACATATGAACATGAGCTTCCAACACTGATTGATAGTGATTGGTAGGCAATAGTGGGTAAGTTATGTGAGGAAATTAAATTTTGTGGTGTCTTCACAGACCTTCTGTGAGGTTATTAATTATTTTTGGGTCATTCAATCCACATCTTTATGGGACTTTAGGTGGTTATTTCATCAGCACCCTCTCAAAGCTGCCTATAGGCCTCGATGACCTTCTGGTATCTTGTGCATTGTGTTTTCTGTGTACTGTTGGGATCCATAAAATCGGTGGAAATTAATCACTAATGGGAATTCCAGTGAGGGACATGGGTTCAAGATAAAGGATCGATCGTTTGTAACTGACGTATGTTGAAACTTCTCACAGAGGGTCGTGAATTTTTGGAATGCTTTGCCCCAGAGAGTTGTGGAGGATAGCTCATTAGAAGTATTTAACAAAGTGTAGCTGATAAATTTTTAAAAGATCTGGAAATTGAGGTAATCGGGATCTAGCACAGAGGAGGAGCTGAGTATATCAACATGAGTGCATAATTCAATTTGTTCAGGAGCTTCTCAAGAGAAAACAAAACAAATGAATCTTGATTTTAGTTACTTCAACAAAAAAACCCAGAGGTTTAGCTTTGCAGTCTGGACATTACAGTTATGCTCCCCATCAACTCTTTCTCTTTGACAGTGCCTTGGGGTTGAGGATTATTTGCATCCATTCTAATTCAAAGGGGTGGAAAATTTCAATGTGTGAATTCTTTTCATCTGTGGTGCTTATTGCACTTTGACTACTAGATGGTCTTGACAGAGTATTGGTCAAGTGGCAAAGTGATTGGATATTTCTCCGCTTCACAGGCCAGCGTACAGAAAAGTGCAGTGGCATATGCCCACATCGGTTACATCAGGCATGACTTGAGGAGTCAGATGGCTTACTCCTGCTTATATTTTCTTGTGTGTTAGTATGCAAATGCATGTTTTTCACCACCAGCCAAAATCTTCCACAAGCTTTTACTAAGACAATGTGTTCATTTTCCTATACAGTTGAGAGGACCAGGAGAGTGTTGCCAGATCTATTCTATTTTCACACCGTTATTTTATTTTCTCCAAGGCTTTTCTCTCCAGACTGAAATTTGGTATCAAATGAGTGAGTTCAGTCATGAGGTGTGACAGGTGCTAAAGCCCAAGAGGTCATCAAGATCTACCATAGTTAATTATGTCTAAGACCCAATCCGCATTTGAGGGGAGTATTTCTTATGCTCTATTGATTGTCTCAAAATTCATTCCCAGGTTGAAATGCTAAACAAAATAAATCAAAGTTACAGTAATGTTTAACTTTTAAATTTAAACATACAGCTCGGTAGCAGGCCCTTTCAGCCCATGAGCCCATGTCGCCCAATAACACCCAATTGCCCTACACCCCTGGTATATTTTGAAGGGTGGGAGGAAACCAGAGCAGACCCAGGGAGAACGTACAAACTCCTTACCGACAGCGGGGGATTGGAACCCCTAACCCGACTGCTGGTGTTGTAACAGTATTGTGCTAACTGTTATATTAACCTAGCCTCTAAGACTTTGCTCTGTTGACTTCAAAGGCAAGAAACATGTCTGATTATGACAACCTTTTTTTTAATCCTGGTAATGGAATGAAAAGTGATTGTATTAGTATTCTCCATTGAAATGCTCCATAAAATGTTGCCATGTGGTTTAAGAAAGACTTGGAATACATAATTTAAAATTTTACATGTGGTAGAACCCTACTGAAAAGTGGAAATTAATGCTCGTGCATGCCCATTAAACACATTATATAGTAAAAGTTCTATTTCAGGCTTTCATTGGTACTGAATTATGGAAATGAAGTTCAATGTGTAAACAACGCTTTAGTAGTGCCAACAACTGAAGAATTTCTATTCCACTCAATGAAGTAGAATGCACATGTAATGTTTTATATTTTGCTTATTCAGAGTTATTTGTTGTAGTTTATAAATTTGATGCATAGAGGCAAAAATTATTAAAAGGCACATTCTTCTAGTAATTCTGAAATTGAGAAATATATATAATGAAAGCCCAATGAAACACTTATTTACCTTTTGTTTCTGAGGACTCTGAATCCAGAATGACTTAAAATATGTTTTTTTTAATGTTGTCAATTAATCATTTTATAAGTTCTAAACTGTTCCTTTCGATTGTAGTTGTAATATCTCCAGCTAATTTGGGGTGGCTTGGTTAGAGTAATGATTAGTGCAATGCTGTTACAGCATCAGCGATCGGAATCCTGGGCTGTCTGTAAGGAGTTTGTACATTCTCCCCGTGTCTGCATGGGTTTTCCCTGAGGGCTCCAATTTCCTCCCACTGCTTGAAACATACTGGAGGTGTTAGGTTAATTGGGTGTAATTGGGCAGCATGGGCTCGTGGGCCGAAAGGGCCTGTAACCAGGCTGTACATCTAAATTTAAATTTCATTCCAGAGCTGAAACACAATATCCTGCTCTCAACAATTTTGTATACATTCATTAAAATAGACCTAAAAATTATGTAAAAGTGTTCCAACAGCTAGGTGGACAAGCCGCCAAGGCCAGATGAGAACCATCCCAATTTCTGAGGGGATGCAAGGGAGGAGATAGCTGGGGTCCTGAGGGAGATTATTGCAAGTTTGTGAGGCACAGCTGGGTTGAAGCTGACTACTGTTGTTCCACTCTTTCAAAAGGGAAGCAGAGATAAGTGAAGTAACTAGGCTGGTCCAAGGGATTAGACATGAGACCCAAGAGGAGCGGAATAATTGGATGTAATGTTGGCTTGGTAAAAGGAGGCTGAGGGATTGCTGGAATGATGCTTTACTGATTGGAAAACTGCAACTGGTGGTGTTCCATAGGGATCAGTGCTGGGATTGTAATTTATATTGACAATGTGGACAGGAATGTAGAGGGTATGAATATGAATTGTTTGGATGCTACGAACACTGGTGGTGTGAGTAATGAGAAACGTTGTCAGAGACTGCAGCTGGATAGAGATCAGAAGCAAAATTGGTCAAAGTGTTGGCAGATGGAATTTAAAGATGATAAGTGTGTCTGTGTTTGCTTGCATGTATTCTTATGTATGGGCATATGCCAATGCACTGGGCTGTGAAGCAGAGGAATATCCAATCCCTTTGCCACTGGACCAATACTCTGTCAAGACCATAGTAGTAGCTAAAGTGCAATAGGCATCACAGGTGAAAAGAATCTATGCATTGACATTTTCCTCCACTCTAAATTGGAATGGATACAAATGATCCTCAACCCCAAGGCACTGTCTAAGAGAAAAAGTTGGTGGGGAGCTCAACTATAAAGACTACAAAGCCAAAACTTTTTTTTTGTTGAAGTGACTAAAATCAGGATTCATTTGTTTTGTTTCCTCTTGAGGAGCTCTTGAACAAATTAAATTATGCACTCATGTTGATATACTTGCGTTATCTAAGAGTTGGGCATGTTAGGCCTTCCTTGTACGGCTGACTTTTAAATACTAGCATTTTACAGAAGTTGGCTCAGTAGAAGCATGCATTTGCTGGAAACTTCCCTTCAACTCTTTCCTTGCTTGCTGTGGAGTAAATGTATTTTTATTGTGTTGCTTTATTTGAACACATATTGCTTCAGAGTATGGATACAGGAATAGAGGTCTGTGAGTTTATGTCCCCAAAATGTTGATAGCAGTAAAGTAGATTGATTAAGAAGTTCACATCATGCTGGACCATTGCAGAATGAGAAAGTGAGGCTAAACAACAGCATGGCATCAATTTTTCTTTTAGTGACATGACTTTCTGTGAAAAATAGCATATAACTGGCCCCACTTGAAATATTAGAACATAGAGCATTACAGCAGAGTACAGCCCTTTGGCCCACAATGTTGTACCGACCTATATAAACTGATCCAACAATCTAAACCTTCCCTACCTCACACCCTTAACCCCCTATTTTTGTTGCATCCATGTCCCTGTCTAAGAGTCTTTTACATGTCCCTGTTGTACCAGTCTCCACCATCAACCCTGCAATACATTTCAGGCACCCACAACTCTCTGTATAAATGACCCATCCCTGATGTTTCCCCTAATCTTTTCTCCCTTCACATATACAGATGTTCTCTGGTATCTGCTACTGTCATCCTGGGATGTAGGTGCTGGCTGTCCATGTTATCTATGCGTCTCATAATCTTGAAGTCCTTCATTATGTGACCTCTTATCCTTCTTCACTAATAGAAAAGCCTCATAAGACATGTTCTCGAAAGCATATAGCATCCTGGTAAATATCCTCTGTACCCTCTCCAAAGCTTCCACATGCATCCTGTAATGAGGCAACCAGAATTGAATCCATTATTCTAAGTGTGGGGTCTAACCAACTGCAACATTACCTCACAGACCTTGATCTCAATCCCATGACTAATGAAGGCCAGCATTCCATAAGCCTTTTTTACTGGTCTCTCAACCTTGAGAAATTCTATGTGTTTTGACTTCAAGGTCCCTCTGATCTTCCACAGTGATAAGAATCCTGCCATTAACCATGTACTCCACCTTCGCATTCATCTTTTGAAAATTCATCACTTCACACTGATCTGATCGAACTCCATCTGCCACCTCTCTGCCAAACTCTGCATCTATATCCTACTGCAATCTATGACAAGCTTCTAGACTATCCATAAAGTCTCCAATCTTTGTGTCATATGCAAACTTACAGACCTATCCTTCCACTTCTTTGTTCAGGCCAGTTATAAAAATCACAAAGAGCAGGCATCCCAGAACAGATCCCTGTAGAAATCAACTAGTCACTGACCTCAGGCAGAAGATGTTTCATCTACTACTACCCTGTTTGCTAACAGAAGTGTATAAAACTATGAGGCGTTGACAGGGTAGACAGCCAAAAGCTTTCCCATGTTAGAAATGTCACATACTAGAACACATGTATTTAAAGTTGGGGTGGGCAGGGGGGAATGGTTAAGGAGCAAAAATGTTCACAGGACAATTTTTTTTACATAGAGATTGGTAGGTACCTAGAATTGACTTCTAAGACTAGTGGTGGAAGCACATACAACAGTAGCATTTAAGAGGCTTCTAGACAGACACATGAGAATGCAATGAGTAGAGGGATATGCGTCATATGCAAGGAGTAGATGTGTTAAATTTGGGCATCATGTTTGATGCCAGCACATAGGTCGAAGGATCTGTTCCTTTCTTGTACAATGAAATAATTAAATTTTATATACTTGAAAATTTAGGGATGTACCAAAGTTTTAGAAAAAAACACACTATTTTCATTCTTATAAATAATTTACAGGACAAAAGAGAGGGAAATTGTAATGGCCTTTTATTCAACACTTCTTTTCTTTGGCTTGGCTTCGCGGACGAAGATTTATGGAGGGGGTAAAACTAGTTCAGCCACAAATGGTGTATTATTTCTGTTTTGGAACTTCTGCTCATATCCTTTGAGGGAATTAACTAGTGACATAAAACAAAAGATACAAAAGAACCAATAGGACATTTTAGCTGGCTATAGTAGAAACAGAAACAATAATTTAATTTTCCCCTCTCTGTTTCAATGCTGGTCAATAACTTCTAATGCAAATTTGAATTGTGATATTGTGTTACATAGATAGCTTCATAAAGTAGTGTCCAATAGATAAGCCACAAATATATAACAAGACATGTCTTTGCAACTGAAACAGTGCTGAGAAATAAGTAAAGCACAAGATATAATACATGTAACAAACAATAAAAATAAAAATAAAGCTTGTTTATTTTGCTAAAATCAACATGATGTTACAAGTAGTGTTTCTACCTTGTGTGAAGATTGAAGCTTGCCAAAGAAATACCTTCAGTTAGTTTAGGTCCAAAATTCTTCATTTAAATCATTTAAATGCTTCTGCTGAGACAACTTCTGTAAAATGCTAATATTTAAAAGTCAGCCATACAAAGAAGGCCTAACATGCCCAACTCATAGATAATGCATGTATATCAACATGAGTGCATAATTTAATTTGTTCAAGAGCTCCTCAAGAGAAAACAAAACAAATGAATCCTGATTTTAGTCACTTCATTTAAATTCCTTAAATCTCCATCCTTTTGAGAAAATTGTTGTTTGTCATCTATATCAATGATCTGGATGATAATATGGTAAAATGGATTAGTAAATTTGCAAATGACACTAAGATTGAGGTGTTGTGGACAGCAAAGAAGGTTTTCAAAATTTGCAGAGGGATCTGGACCAGCTGGTAACAAGGGTTGAAAAATGGCAGATGGTTTTGCATTTTGGAAGGACAAACCAAGAAAGGACATATACGGTAAATGGTAGGGCACTGAGGAGTGAGGTAGAACAGAGGGATCTGGAAATAATGATACATAATTCCCTGAAACTAGCTTTTGGCATATTGGCCTTCATAAATCAAAGAATTGAGAACAGGAGTTGGGATGTTATGTTAAAGTTGTAGAAGATATTGGTAAGGTTTTGGAGTATTGTGTGCAGTTTTGGTTACCTAACTAAAGGAAGAATATCAATAAGATAGATAGAATGCAGAGAAGATTCACTGGGATGTTCCCTGGACGTCAGGGACTGAGTTACAGGGAAAGGTTAAGCAGGCTAAGACTTTATTCCCTGGAGTGTAGAAGAATGAGGGGTTATTTGATAGAGGTTTTTAAATTATGAGGGGGATAGACAGAGTAAATGTAGATAGGCTTTTTTCCACTGAGGGTGTGTAAAATAACCTGTTACCATGCTGTAGATCTAAATTTAATTTTTAAACAGTCCTTGGGACAAAAGTGTACAAATCCTAATATTCTTTCTGTGTTTATGTGAAATTAATGCTGAAATTAACACCAACTGATTTTTGTCTATCTCCTTCTCTACTACTTCTTGAAGAGCAGAAGGTAGACACAGGAGTCACGTGATGGAGTAGTGGCCGGACGGTGAACTCCAGCCCTCTCCAGAAAAGTCGGGAAAAACAAGAGAAAATACAAAGGCACAGAAATACAAGTTAAAGAAAAGTGAGTATAAAGGTGGAAAGAAGATGGAGACAAAAGGAGAAAAATCAAAATCAACGGAAAGAAGAGAGGAAGAGAAGACAACGGAGGAAAAAGGTGAAGGCCTTACCTGTCCGAAGAGGCCCGCTGTGGAGAGAGGACCCCACTACCTCAGGTCGGTAGAAAAAGAACTACAACAATGGCTCACAGAGCCGAGTAAAAGTGCGCAACCGCGCATGCGCGACTCCTCGCACATGCGCGATGCGCATGAAAAAAAACACACCGACGGGAGGGGGGACCAGCTGGGGAGTCGATCTCCACAGCCGGCAACGACAGCTGCAGAACACCTGCAGCAAGAAGAGACCACAGAAGACAATGGAAACAAGAAAGAAGAGGAGGAAAGGGCAGCAAAGAAACAACAGATGGTCAACCTAGAGGAAGAAGAAGAGGAAGAATACAGTGAAATAGATAAAGGGAAAGGCAAGGTAAAGGATATACTTGCTCTTGTTAGAGGATACATGGAGTCATTTAAAGAATGGCAAACACAGGAATTCAATGATTTAAGAAGAAGAATAAACAACACAGAAAAGAAAATAAATAAAATGGATATGACCTTAACAGAAATGGGGAAAAAAATGGACAAGATGGAAGAACGGGCAATAGCAGCAGAAATGGAGGTAGAAGACTTAAAAAAGAAATTGGAGGAATCTAATAAAAAAACTAAAGAGACACAAGAATTACTAGCCCAAAAAATAGATATAATGGAAAATTATAACAGAAGAAATAACATAAAGATAGTGGGCCTTAAGGAAGATGTAGAAGGCAAGAATATGAGGGAGATTATAAAAGAATGGATCCCTAAGGCCCTAGGATGTCCAGAACTACAGCAAGAAATGGAAATAGAAAGGGCACATAGAGCATTGGCCCCTAAACCACAACCACAACAAAAACCAAGATTTATTGTAGTAAAATTCCTAAGATATACTACAAGAGAAAAGGTACTGGAGAAGACAATGGAAAAAGTAAGAGAGGGCAACAAACCACTGGAGTATAAAGGGCAAAAAATCTTCATTTATCCAGATATAAGCTTTGAACTCCTAAAGAAGAGAAAAGAGTTCAATGCAGCAAAAGCGATTTTATGGAAGAAAGGATATAAATTTACACTGAAGCATCCTGCGGTATTGAAAATATTTATTCCAGGACAACAAAACAGACTATTCTCGGATCCAGAAGAAGCACGAAAATTTGCAGAACAATTACAAAAATAGACTGAGGGATGAAGACGGGTAATGAGAGCAAAAATCATCACGATTGATATGTATGTGGGTAAAGACAAAAATAGACTGAGGGATGAAGACGGGTAAGGAGGGTAAAAATGACCACGATTGATATGTATGCGGGTAAAGAGGTATAAGAGTGAATAGAGACAATGGGCATATGTGAAAGTATCTGTAATTAGAGGAAAACATAGAGAGTATAGACAAGAATTAATAAGGGAAGGTAATGGAATAGAGAAAATAAAGAGGGAATTAAAAGAGTGACCTTTGTGACATATAAAAAGCGAAATCTTTTCTGGGGGGGGCTGGGTGGGGGAAAAGAGCGGTCACTGCAAAATCAGTTGACGCTTGCGAGTGGATTCGCAAATCCAAATGGAGAGGGGAGATGTGGTTGTCCGACAAGGGATAAAGGGCAACTCAGGAGGGGAAGGGGAGATTGGGGATAAAGAAGATAGAAATAGGAGAATAAGGAAAATGTTGGATGTTGTAGGAATGTTGTCTGGTAAAGAGTTGAAAATAAGAAAACAGAAATGGAAAAGGAGGAAAGGTAATGATGGAAAAACGGAAAGAGAAGATAAACAAAATATAAAATGGTTACGCTGAACTATATGACTCTAAATATTAATGGAATACATAACCAAATTAAAAGGAAGAAACTACTAAATTTACTGAAAAAGGAAAAAATAGATATAGCATTTGTCCAAGAAACACACTTAACTGAATTGGAGCACAAGAAATTAAAGAGAGATTGGGTAGGACATGTAACAGCAGCATCGTATAATTCAAAAGCAAGAGGAGTGGCTATATTAATTAGCAAAAATGTGCCATTTAAAATAGAAGAGGAAATAATAGATCCAGCAGGGAGATATGTTATGATAAAATGTCAGATATATTCAGAGCTTTGGAATCTACTTAATATATATTCACCTAACGAAGAAGATCAAAAGTTTATGCAAGATATCTTTTTGAAGGTAGCTAATACGCAAGGGAACATACTAATAGGAGGGGATTTCAATCTGAATTTGGATCCAAATATGGATAAAACGGGGAAAAAAATTAACAGGAAGAACAAAGTAACCAAATTTATAATTAAATCAATGCAAGAAATGAAACTTGTGGACATATGGAGGAAACAAAACCCAAAAGAAAAGGAATACTCATACTACTTGACTAGACATAAAACATACTCAAGGATAGACCTATTCCTGTTATCAGCCCACATTCAAGGGAGAGTTAGGAAAACGGAATATAAAGCTAGACTATTATCGGACCACTCACCCCTGTTATTGGCAATAGAGCTAGAGGACATCCCTCCAAGAATGTATAGATGGAGATTAAACCCCATGCTACTTAAAAGACAGGATTTTAGAGAATTTATTGAAAAACAATTAAAAATGTACTTTGAAGTAAATACGGAATCAGTGGAAGATAAGTTTATACTATGGGACACAATGAAAGCATTCATTAGAGGGCAAATAATAAGTTATGCAACCAAGATGAAGAAGGACTATAATCAGGAAACAGAGCAGTTGGAAAGGGAAATAATAAACATAGAAAAAAAATTAGCAATAAAGGAAGATACAACCAAAAGAAGAGAATTGGCGGATAAAAAAATAAAATATGAAACATTACAAACATATAAGGTGGAGAAGAATATAATGAAGACAAAACAGAAATATTATGAACTAGGGGAAAAAACACACAAAATCCTAGCATGGCAGCTTAAGACAGAGCAAACTAAGAAAATGGTATTGGCAACAAGGAAAAAAGACAAACAAATTACATATAATCCAAAAGAAATTAAGGAAAACTTCAGAGAATTCTATGAACAATTATACCGAACCGAAAACGAAGGGAAAGAAGGGAAAATAGATGAATTTTTGACTAAAATTGAACTACCAAAACTACAAATAGAGGAACAAAATAAATTAACAGAACCATTTGGAACAGTAGAAATACAAGAGATAATAAAAAATTTACCAAATAATAAGACACCAGGAGAGGATGGACTCCCAATAGAATTCTACAAAACATTTAAAGACATAATAATACCGCCCCTCCTGGATGTAATCAACCAGATTGATGAGACACAAAACTTACCAGATTCATGTAAAACAGCAATAATTACAGTGATACTAAAACAAGGGAAAGATCCACTCTCACCAGCGTCATACAGACCAATATCTCTGCTAAACACAGATTATAAGATAATAGCTAAACTATTAGCGAACAGATTAGCAGAACAGGTACCGAAAATGGTAAATTTAGACCAAACTGGATTTATCAAAAAAAGACGCACAACAGACAATATTTGTAAATTTATTAACTTAATTCATGCAGTAGAAGGAAATAAAGCACCGGCAGTAGCAGTTGCTTTAGACGCAGAGAAGGCCTTCGACAGAGTAGAATGGAATTACTTGTTCAAAGTATTGCAAAAATTCAGTTTACCAGAGAAGTATATTAATTGGATTAAAGCATTATATAAGGGACCGTTAGCGAAAGTGACAGTAAATGGACATGTATCAAAGCAATTTAACTTAAGCAGGTCAACGCGGCAGGGATGTCCACTATCACCATTATTGTTTGCGCTAGCTATAGAACCACTAGCAGAATCGATAAGAAGAGATAATAATATAAAAGGAATAAAAATAAAAGACAGGGAATATAAAATCAGTCTGTTTGCGGATGATGTGATAGTGTACTTAACAGAACCAGAACTATCAATAAAAGAACTATATAAGAAATTGAAGGAATATGGAGAAGTGTCGGGATACAATATAAACGTAAATAAAAGTGAAGCAATGCCTATGAATAACGCGGATTTCTCAAAATTTAAGGAGAAATCCCCATTCAGATGGCAAACGCAGGCAATAAGATACCTAGGTGTGCAAATAAACAAAAATCTAGGCCAATTATATAAACTCAATTACAATCCACTAATGAAAAAATTACAGGACGATTTAGAGCATTGGAAAGAGCTACCACTAACACTGATAGGAAGGATAAACTGTATTAAAATGAACATTTTTCCAAGGATACTATACTTATTTCAGGCATTGCCAATACAACTGACAGAAAAATTCTTCAAAGAGTTAAAGAAAATAATAAGGAGATTTTTATGGAGAGGGGGGAAACCGAGGATAGCACTAGATAAATTAACAGAATGGTATAAACAAGGAGGCTTACAATTGCCAAACTTCAAAAATTATTATAGATCCGCACAATTAAGGTACCTATCAGATTTTTATCAAACAAGGGAAAAACCAGACTGGACGAGACTAGAATTAGATAAAATAGGGGAAAAGATACCTGAACACATATTATATAAATGGGACGAAAAATTGGTACAACATAGAACTTCTCCAGTATTACACCATCTCCTCAATATATGGAAGAAGATTCATGTAGAAAGAAATAAAATAAATTACCAAATACCAAAACTAATATTGACGCAAAATAAGCTACTCCCTTTTACAATAGACAACCTTGCCTTTAGAAAATGGGAAAAAAAAGGGATTAAAAGAATAGAAAATTGTTTTTCAGGAAGTAGATTCTTATCCTTTGAACAAATGAGAGATAAGTACAATATAACTGGAGATACAGCGCTGGCATATTACCAACTGAGATCCTACTTGAAAGATAAATTAGGAAGCAACTTGAGTTTACCAGAGGGAAGTAACCTTGAATATGTGATTACAGATACAATGTTAATCAAAAGATTTATAAAAAATATGTATATTAAACTGCAAGAAAAGGAAAATGAGGAAACAAATGGTAAAACTAAACAAAAATGGGAACAAGATTTAAATATAAAGATAAAAAAGGAAACATGGGAGAAGTTATGCTCTGGAACGATGAGAAATACAATAAATACGAGGCTGCGTATGATACAATATAATTGGTTACACAGACTATACATTACACCGCAAAAGTTAAATAAATGGGACCCAACAGTATCTGATAGATGTTTTCGATGTAAAAAAGAAAGGGGAACAACAATTCATGCAATCTGGACATGTGAGAGAGTAGAAAAATTTTGGGATGATCTCAATCAGATATTAAATAAAATAACAGAAAACAATATACCAAAGAATCCAGAGATCTTTCTCCTAAGTAACATAAAAAATAAAGAATTTGGAATTGACTTGGAAGATGCACAAAAAAGATTTGTCAAGATAGCCCTAGCCGTAGCAAAAAAATGTATTATGTCAACCTGGAAATTGGAAGATAATTTGAAAATACAACAATGGTATATAGAAATGAATAAATGTATTCCATTAGAAAAAATAACATATAGTTTAAGAAATAATATTGAAATATTCGAACAAGTATGGGAGCCTTACATTAAATACAATAGCGAAAACCTACCGGGAACAAACATTACCTAAGTTGATGGAAGGAGAAGAAAAGAAAAGAATGGACTCAGTAGAATTTCTGGTGTATTTTTGTTGAATGACAACATTGTCTAACTGAATTAATGCAACCTAGATTGTATACCTAAAATGGATGAGAGGGGGGGGTGGGGGGTTGGCTTGGGAGGAGGGAGGGGGGAGGGAGAAAAAGTCACTGTAAATGTGTGGAAAAGAAAAAGTGTATATCATGGCTATTGTGATTTATGGTGTGAAAAATAAAAAATAAAAAAAATAAAAAAAAAGAGCAGAAGGTAAATGGAATAAATAAAAACAAATTAAAGAAAATGGATGGTCCTTTTTTAGCAGCCAGTTGCAAAGCAATGGTGCTTATAGCTGACTAAGAGCAGAAGTAGACCATTTGGCTATTGAGTCATCTCCTCAAATCCATCATAAGCTGTTCCATTCTCCTACTCAGCCCCACTCTCTTGCCTTCTCCCCATAACCTTTGATACTCTGACTGTTCAGATACCTATCAATCTCTGTCTTAAATAGACCCAACAACCTAGCCTCCACAGCCGCCTGTGGCAGCAAATTCCAAAGATTTACCACTCTCTGGCTGAAGAAATTCTTCCTCATCTCTGTTTGAAATGGGCACCCTTTAATCCTGAAGATGTACCCTCTTGTCCTAGTCTGCACTCTCATGGGAAACAACCTTTCCATATCTGCTCTGTCCAGGGTTTTCAACACTCCGAGGCCTCACCTGTTCCTTATAAAGCCTTAGCATCATATCCCTGATTTTCTATCCTATTCCTCTAGGTATGAATGCCAACATTGTATTCACCTTCTTCACCAACAACTCAACCTGGAGATTAACCTTCAGGTAATCTTGCACAAGGACTCCCAAGTCCCTTTGTACTACCAAATTTTGAATATCTTCCAATCCAAATAATAGGCTGTCCTTTTATTCCTTCTACCAAAGTGAATGACCATACACTTTCCAACATTGTATTTAATTTCCCACTTCTTTGCCCATTCTTCTTTTCTATTTAAATCTCTCTGCTATCTCTCTATTTCCTCCTCACTACCTGCCCCTCCATCTGTCTTTGTATCTTCTTTGTGGCTTTCTCTATCTCACAGAGCACAGATTGGGAGATTGCTTCGTCAAACACCTTCACTCCATCTGCAACAGTGACAGAGACCTCCCAGTAGCTAACCATTTCAGTTCTGTATCACACTCCCATACTCAAGTCGGTCTAAGGCTTTTGTACTAACGCACCATGACCATCTGCACATTGGAGGAAAAAAAAACTCATTTTCTGTCTGGGCACTCTCCAATATGATGTCATTAATATCGACTTTTCTGGTTTCTGCTAACCTGCTCTCCTCTTCCCCCTCCTTCCCTCCCTTCCCCCTCCCTTCCTTCTCCCTTCACCTCACCATCCCTCCTCCCCCTGATCGCTGCTGTCCCCTCTCTCTCTTCTCCACCTATTACCTCCTTCCTTTGCAACCACACCTCCCCCTTACTCTTTTGCTCGGATGCCTGCCAACATACCTTGCTAAAGGGCTCAAGCCCAAAATGTCAGGTTTTTTTTTTTACCTTTACTATTTCAAGGACACTGTTTGACCTGCTGAGTTTCTCCAGCAATGTGTGTTTTTATTTCAACCATGGTGTCTACTGATTTTTGTGTTATACTTTTGTATAATTTCCAACCTGGCCACAAGGCTTTTTATTCTGCAATCTAAATCATTAACATACAATGTAAAAAGAAGGGGTCCAAACACTGACCCCTGTGGTAACCGATATCCAACCAGAATAGAATCTAGAAGAGGATTCCCACTCTCTTCCTGCCAATCAGCCAATGCACTACACATTCTAGTATCCCATAATTCCATGGGCTCTCATCTTGTTAAACAGCCTCATGAATGGCACCTTGTCAAATGCCTTTTGAAAATCTAAATATACAATATCTTCTGCATGTCCTTTGTCGAGCTGGCTTGTGCTTTCCTCAAAACATTGCAGTAGGTTTGTCAGATAAGATTTTCCCTTCAGGGAACAATGCTAACTTTGGCCTATCTTGAAATGTATCACCAAGTACTCTGTAACCTAATTATTGACAATTGACCTCATCTTTGAAAATCCAGACCTGAATGAATGCTCCCCACAAAGATCAAGCAATTTCTGTGGCAATATCTTCCTCTTTATTTCCAGACTAGAGCTGTCCACAAATTGGAGGAGAAACATCTCATATTCTGCCTGGGCACCCTCCAACCAGATGGCATTGTCATCGACATCTTTGGTTTCCATTAGCCCCCACACCCCATCTATCCCCTTCCCCTTTCACTATTTCTTCTGTCCTCTAGGTCTGTCATTCTCTTTTCTCCTTTCCGTCTGTCTCCTTTCCTCCTACTCTGCATCCTACACATGTTCAATTATCACTTTTTTCTTTATTGATCTATGCTTCTCCTCCTGCCCTTTTTTCCCTCCTCCTGAAGACTTTTGATTCAGGTCCCTGCCAGCTTTTTAAAAATAGCTCAGGGCCAAAATGTTAATTATATGTCTTTACCTCCTATGGATGCTGTAAGACCTGCTGAATTTCTCCAGCATTTCTGAGTCTGTTTTACTTCAACCACAGTGTCTGCAGACTTTCCAGTTTCACTTCATATCTACTTCTTTGATCAGTTGCTGTGATAAATCCCCAATTGTCATGTTGGCTAAGCAGCCAATCACATGTAAGATTTTTTTCAGTCATTCAGTGAGAAAGCAATGATCACAATGTTTAGTTATTGTTTCAAATAGTTGGGCTGAACCATCTCAACACCAGCACCCTTGCCAGAATTTATCCAAGTTTCTCTGGGGATGTCCTAGTTTCCGCCAGTAGCGTGAGCCTCTTGCTTGCGGTAGCACCTTTAGTCCTGGCAACTGTGTATCCAGATGTTCCAGTGAACTCCTCAATTACTCCAAAAAGGTAGTAAACTTCTGCTGCTTCTCAGACTGGGAATCCTGCCTGCCAGTTAGTCTGTGCCAGGGTAAACCTGGCATGGGTACAGCAGTCCCATTCAGTCATTCGGGAAGAATCAGCTCAAGGATAAAGGTAAATTCAGTTTGTTCACATTTAATTAAGTTAGTTTAAATTTTAATGTTTGCAATTATGGGTGTGTTTTCAATGTATAAACTAATTTTGGGGTAAATTTAATAATGATTTAATATTTTCAGATTATTTTTTGAAAAGTCCCAAATAACTTTGAATGCTTGTAAATATCAGTCATCCACAAACATTCAATAACAGTAACTCCTTTTAAACTGCCGTACCTGAGTAGCCCTCCTGGGGCCCAGGTGCGATTACTGGGGAAAAGGTGCTAGAAGCACCTTTAAAATTACGGTGGGGGGGGGGATCGACCCATTAAATTGCCAACCCGGCGATTTAAGTGTGATCACGCACCCTCAATGACACATCACACACTCACTGGGAGTACTGCTGGATGTTCAGATGCTGGCTGCCCGATGTCGCCCACACGCAAGTGGTGATGTCACACGAATAAGCAGGTCAGCCATTTTCCTATTCAAATCACCTGTGGACGTAACAAAATTAAGTTTAAGTGGGTTACCTGACTACCTCTGAGGTAGGTCAGGGACTCGGTTAGATTCCAACAGGGTTGACTGGATTGGACCTTTTCTAACTGCAGCATAACTAGAGTGCTAACTGGGCAAATTTCTTGGTTAATCCCATTTTACACAGCAGTTTGAAAGAGCCTAGTGATAGCTTTGACAGCTGATGAAGGCAGGATCTCTGGCCATCATTGTTTTAAGTAGCAGTCTGCTTGTCCTGCAGTCTATTGCAAAGTTCAGGGGTGGGGTTGGGGGATGGTTTCCATCTGATGAGTGCCTGAGGAGTGATGACCTGGGGAAAGCAGCAAATGCTCTCAGGACTCTGGAAGATCTGTCCCAGAAACAAAAGTTCGAAAGATATGCTCAGAATTAAAATTGAAACTGAAATAAGCAAAATATTATATATATATATATATATATATATTATATGATGAAATCAGAGATAATTTGAAGTATTTAAGTGAAATTATTGAAATGGCCACACAGAGAATTAATTTTTCAGGGCCAGATTTAGGGTCAGTAACCTTGGTTCATCACACCATTGAAAACTTAACAAAGTTCTTTGAGAGAAAATAAAAAGAAGATAGACAATTTGTCAAACAGAAGATTATTACAGAAAGCATGAAGTGTGATGCTGGCTGTAACATTTTGTATTGAGAGATTAAATAGAAACTGAAATGGTCTCTGATTTAATGCAAACCAAATATTTTGAGTGAAATTCAACTAGTAACTTATACTGTACCTGTCCATTTAACATTCACCACCAATGACGATTTTCTACCTCTTCATTTCTTAATAACTTTGCTTTGTAATTTTAGGCTTGAAATATGCTGTCCTTCAGATATTATTTATTCATTAAGCACACAAGTCAGGAGGGTAAAATTGTAACCACTACTACTTCCAGTGTGTAACTTGTTGGTAAAAGGATTCATTGTTCATTCTGTGACCCCTATCACAGATTACTTTGTGTGCATATTCGTATTTTGGTTTGGAATGAAAGTTAAGCTTCCTGTGGAAAAAAAAAGTCATTGCAAAGAATCCAAAAAAAGTATCTGTAGCATGTGGGAATCGGAAGAGGAAAATGCATTTTTGGTTCCAAACCTTTGTTTATTTTTCTCGTTTATTTCCTGCTCCCGACACAATTCTCCGGCTAATAATTGAATAATATGCTCTAATCTTTTAACAATGTTTCTTCATATCAGCAATTGAAGAATACATAAAAGTTAGTTGAATTAATATCTGGTAAAATTATACAAATGATAGCACAGAGGGAGACCAATGAACGTACCCTATCTGCAATTAGGGGCTCTCCATTCTAAACCAATTCTTAATGAAAGGTTCCAGCCCAAAATGTTAACAATTCTTTATCTCCCACTGATGATGTTCGACGCACTGATTTCCTCCAGCAGATTTTGTTTTATTCCAGATCCCAGCATCTGCAGTCTATCATATGTCCCCACTAAACCTAATGACACTATCCTAACCCTGCAATCTTTTAAGCTTTCCTTTTCAAATAATGCACCGAATCTATATTTTTAAAGATGTTTTAACATCTTCCTCAAAAGCCTTTAAGTGGTAGACCATTTTTAGGTAGACAAAAGAATCTTCTGAGGGTGCAAATAGGCAGTGCGCAACAGCCTGTTTAATGGCCAGGCACTATAAAACCTAATGATCCATTAGGACAAGGAGCACAGACTGAAGGAACAGCATAGAACAGTAACAAATGGCCAATAATTTTGGGCCAATCAATATCTGCCTAAATAAATAAAAATTGTGTATAGATACATGATTAAGGCAGAGACTGGGCCATCATAAAAAGAAGTATTTTTAAAGTTATAATATTTGATAAACACATGAAATCATGGGTGACATGGTTGGCATAGCAGTTAGTGCAATGTCTTTACAGCACCAGCGATCAGGACCAGGGTTCTAATCCCGGGTTGTCTGCAAGGAGTTTGTATGTTCTCCCATGTCTGGATGGGTTTTCCCTGGGGGCTCCGGTTTCATCCCATCATTCGAAATATACTAAGGGTGTAGGATAATTGGGTGTCATGGACTTGTGGGCCGAAATAGCCTGTTAACATGCTGTATGCCTAAATTTAAAATTAAAATAAATGAAACATTTAAAAATCATTAAAATGCATATACATGAAATTAATCACTAAGAGCAGATAGTTTGTCAAAGAGGATCTTATTGGATTATGGTGGTAGAGAGATCAGGATGAAGATCATTTTTGATAGCTTGCCATTAGCAGTGCGATTTGTTAATTGGTGGTCCAAGGGTTCAGGCAAGGATCATGAGTTTTGACTGCTGGGTAATAGCTTGGTCGGAGGAATAAGTTCCTCGAGGACAAATGGCTTATTGGTAAGCCACCTGAGGGAATTTCTTGTCGTGTGATAGCTCATGGCATTCCTTCTATTAGTAATTTATTCCTTGTCATGTTTTTCAAGATCATAGAACGGCGTGTTTACAATGACTTCTGAGCTACTTACAAGTCTTCAGTGTTACTGCCCTCCATCTGGGCACCATTGTTGAACCTGGATATACTCAGGGCTTACTCTTGTAATGTTACCATTAGATGGCACTGCATCTCTTGCATCTTCAATATATTTATTTAAGAATGTTTTGACTTCGATATTGAATGCATAGTGTGTTACTCCTTGTGTTCCAATAAGCCATATAAATTTACATGAATTAATCTCTGAAATTTAAATCACTTAAGATGGACTGCGGTGCTGTCAGTATAAAATTTCCTATAAAGCAGCATATATACATCTCGAAAAGAAGAAAATTTTGGAGAGCTAGTTCTAATGAAAGGTCGTAAGCTTCAACATTAACTCTGTTTCTCCCCTCATAGATGATGTCTGACCTATATTTTCAATTTTTATTGAAGATATCTGCAGTTATCTGCTTTTTGCTCTATACGTATATACAAAGGTCAAAGTTAGCAAGTTGTTTTGAGAGACAAACAGTTCTCCTGGTTCAGGTTGTCACTGGTTACTGTACATTGTGGCTTGGTTCAGCTGTGGTGTTCTTGTCGTACAACAAAGATTGCAGTATATCCTCATTATCTCATCTTCAGATTCAGGATTCCAAGATTATTCTGCATTCTTTGTTCAAACGTGCCTATTCCAGTAATGGGTAGACATTCCTCAATCACTGACAAATAGTCACTGACTTTGTTCCCAGTTGGGATTTTGAGCTTTTACAATCTTGCAACCTTTGGCAATGTTGTTCTCTGTTGAATGATTCACCAATGATTGTGCATGGCTATAAATGAATCCTAATGCTGGTATATTTCTGTATGTTAATCAACCAGGCAAGGTGTACTTTAATGTGTGATTGCTTTGCCTCCCTCAGAATCGACAATAGTTTTTACAGCAATCCCCAACTTTCACTGGATTATGCAAAATGTAGTGATGACGATGTATGAGTGAGCACTCACTTAGTCACAAACTCTGCAATATCATGTGGGCAAACTGAGAACCATTGCCTGTTATAACCTGATCTGGAATATGTGTCTCAGACTAAACCCACAGTTGTAAGTAATGGTTGAAGATCTGGTTAAAAGGATGCCATCCATTTCTATTAAAATAAACACCTACCAGAAATATGTGTTTGACATCCCCCAACCTGATGAGAATTCATTCTATTCTTTGCCCAAAATTTTTCAAGCCATGCCTCCTCCTTTTGCTTCCGTGGATCATCTATGTCAAATTTTTGTGACGTCTTTTCACTTCTGTGTTCTTTCTTGCCCATACTGCTGCTCATAACATCTGGTAACTGCCATTTCTTTTCCCAAATGTGATGAGTGAATGAATAAAGTGGTTGGCGTAGCAGTTAATGCAATGCCTTTACAGCACTCATGTTCTGGAGCAGGGTTTGAATCCCGTGCTGTCTCCTTGTATCTGTGTGCATTTTCTTTGGGGACTCCGATTTCATCCCACTGTTCAAAAATGGACCAGGGTATAGGTTAATGGGGGTAAATTTGGCAGCATAGACTCGTTGGGCCAAACTGGTGTGTTATTGTGCTGTATGTCTAAAAGTTAATAACAAATGAATGAGAGTTTATTGTCATATATATAAGGACAATGTACAGATTAAATGAACATTGCTACAGATGATCATTTACATAAAACACTCAAAATAATTTACATGTCATTAAAACATAAGACACTATGAATAGAAAAAATAGATAATAAACATAAAGGGAAGAAAAAAAGTAAAGTAATAATGAATAAGAAATACAGTTCACTGTTAATGCAAAAAATCTATCTCAGATGTAGGTTTGGAGTAGTGTTATGGTTTGAGTAATAAAGGGAAATTCAAATGCCTGATTGTTGTTGGAAATAAGTTATTATTGAACCTAGATCTGCCTGACTTCAGGTTTCTTTATCTTCTGTCTGTAGGTAGCAGTATGTAGAGAGCATCGTCAGGATGATGAGGGGTCTTTGATGGATGGGGGAAATCAGTGCCTATGATGAACTTCACTGGGTTTACCACTTTTTGCAGCCTCCTGTATTTCTGGGCATTTTAGTTTCCAAACCAGGCTTTGATGTTTTCCACGATACCTCTGACAAAACTCGATGGAGTATTTAACAACATGTCCTCAAAGTTCTTAGAAAGTAGATGTGTGTGTGACAGATTATGTTGTGTTTGTATTGTATATAAATATGTTTTTGGGAGATAAACCGGGGCAGGGTTTTTAGTGTAGGTCACATACAAACACTTTAAAGCAGATCTTATTTAAAGATCTGAGCTCTGCTCATGCTAGACATGTCGGGATCAAGAGCCTTTGCAAAAACTTTGGAGAGTGCCCAAGAGACTTCACTAATGGATTGTTGTTTAAAATGAAAGAACTTGTCGGAGCTGCAGACTGTCTGGACTGGAACTTGCTGTTCTGGGAGTGTCATGTGGTTTTGCAAGCAGAAGAGAGTAAAACAGGTTTTCTCCCTGAGAGAGAGAGGCAGATAAAGATCAGTTCTGCAGTTTTACAGTCCCCATTGAAATAAGGGTCAGGATCTGAATGACACAAATTTAAAGTAATTGGGTAAGGAATGAAAAGAATGAAGTATGTAATGATATGGGGTTTCTTTAGTCACAAGGTTGCTATGATCTGGAATGTATTACCTGAAGGGAGGATGAAACAGATTAAATGGTATCTTTACATTTTTTTTAATTAAAAAAAGGAATTGGATAAACAATTAAGGAGAAATACAATGCCATGGAATAAGACCCATAGCACATGTCTGGGATAGCTGTCATGGAGTTTGATCAGGTAAGGGTTGGATCTATGCAAAATCCAAAGTGGCCATTGCTAAGTAAATTATTTTTAAGTAAGTGTTGCTTGATGGCACGAGCAAAAATGGCTTTGGTTTTTCTGATTATTTATTGAGAGTACACTGACTGGGTAGTATTTAGCCAGATTGGATTTATCCTGCTTTTGTGTGAATGGGACATTCCTGAGCAAATTTCCATAGAATCAAGTTGATGCCATTATTACAATTGTGCTGGATCAGCTTTGTCAGGGGTACACAAGTTTTGGAGTACTGGCCTTCAATACAACAGCTGTTGTCTGGTTCCACATCTTTTGCAGCATTTATCTGCTGTGTTCCTAACAACCGTTAAGTAAAGGTTGATTCCCTGGCTGACCATAATGATTTCAGATTTATTGTCAGAATACATACAGGACATCACATACAACCCTGAGATTCTTTTTGTCTATAGGTGTGGCAGAATTACCACTTATAGGTAGTGCAAACTGTTTATTTGAATTTCGCATGTGGCCCTTTAAGGCCAATAGGAGTTCTTCCCCACGCAGCGGTGATGTCATCACGTGGCCTGGGGCGCGAGCTGTGGCCTATGCCACAAGCCAATGAGCAAGCCCTGACGGCGCCATCTTCTACAGCTGCCCTGCCAGTGCGGCGGTACAAACGGGGCCGGTTTGCTCAGAGATATGCACCGCCACATATTGTTTATTTCTGCTGTACTGATGGCCTGTAGTGTCTCATGGATGTCTAGTTTTGAGTTGCCCCATTTAGCATACTTACAATAACGCACATGTGATAGAGACTGTCTTCAGTGTGAAGATGGGATGTTGACTTTGCAAACTGGCGGAGCACTGTCATTTCAAGCAGTTTCTAAATCAGGCACTGCGAGACAGATTAGTGATGGGGCTGGCAAATCGCCAAGCTAGGCAAAATTTATTAGGAATAGATCAAGACGTTACATTACAGATTGCATCCAGAGTTACCTGCAACTCTGAAATGGTAGATAAAAACTTTGATGTGGGTCAACCAGACCTACTGGTGGGGAGGTCTTCCAACCAATAATGCTTCTGTTGTGGGAAATACAACCACTGACCAGAAAACTGTTTCTTCAAAAATTCTAAATGCAACCATTGCAAAACAGAAAATGTCCGCTTCTAAAGCCCAGGTGGCCTGCAAATAAACAAGCAGCTAAAGTCAAAACAATTGCACAGAGAGAGTGAGAGAGGGACAACCTAGCAGTGATGATGATAACTGCCTAATGACTGACCTTCAAGCTCCTGAAATTTCAGCTCCTGAGATATTACACATCGGAGGAATAAAAGGAGAAAACACAGCAATCGTTATGCAGCTAAAAATAAATGGATACACCCTGAAGATGGAGTTAGACACAGGGGGAGAGGGGTCTCTAATGCCATAACATGCTACCACACCTCCCAGTAAAAACAACTGAAATAACTCTAAGATCTATTACAGGAGACAGAATCAAAGTGTTTAGAAAATATATGGTCCAAGTACAATACAAACAACAGTAAACCATGCCAAGGCGGTTCAAAAGAGAAAGACCGCCTGAATGCTTTAAGGAACATGTGCCCTGATTATTATTAAATGCTTTCCCTTTTATAATTATAATTACTCATTAGATGTATTCTAATTCTCACTTGTAGTCCTGGGCCCGATGTAATCTTATTAGTTTGAATGGGCCCTGACAGCATTTACTGCACGGGGGGAAAGAGTGTTGGGTAAATGCCCACCCTCTGCTGGACATCATGACGCCCATATCATGTCACCCTTCCATATATAACCCTGTGTGTCAGTAGCCATGTTAGTCTAATAGAAGTAAAAGATGAGAAAGAATCACGTCTCTGAGTCTTAATTGTGTGAGTGCATATACAACATAAAATATTTGTTGAGGGAATGAGATGGGGGAGATATTGAATGATTTCTTCTCTTCAGTATTCAGTAGGGAAAAGGGTATGGAATCATATAGGATAAGAGAAGCCAAAGGGGTGATTATGTAAAATGTAGCGATTAGGAAAGAAGGGGTGTTGGAACTTTTGAGGCATATAAAGGTGGATAAGTCTTTGGGTCCTGATGAGATTTTCCCTAGGACCTTATGGGAAGTCAAGGAGGAAATAGCAGAGGCTCTTACAGTGATTTTTCAAAAGTCACTAGAGGATTGGCATATCGCAAATGTGGTTCCTCTGTTTAAAAAGGACTCCAGGTGTAGGCCCAGTAATTATAGGCCAATACGTTTGACGTCTGTGGTCAGTAAATTAATGGAAAGTATTCTTAGAGATAATATGTATATGTATCTAGAGAGGCAGGGAGTAATCAGGGACACAAAACATGGGTTTGTGTAGGGAAAGTCATAGGAACGTAGGAAGTAGGAACAGGAGTTGGCCAAAAATGGCCCATCGAGCCTGCTGCGCCATTCAATACGATCATGTTTGACAAATCTTGTTAATTTTTTTGAGGAGGTGACTAGGAAGGTTGATGAGGGTTGAGCAGTAGATGTAGTCTATATGGATTTCAGTAAGGCCTTTGATAAGGTTCCACATGTAAGGAAGGTTCAGGCGCTGGGTGTTAATATTGAGATAGTCAGATGGGTTCAACGGTGGCGAGAAGGTAGATGCCAGAGAGTCATGGTGGATAACTGTCTGTCAGGATGGAGGCCAGTGATGAATAGTGTGCCTCAGGGATTGGTGTTGGGTCCCTTTTTATTTGTCATTTACATTAATAATTTGGATGATGGAGTGGTAAATCTGTTAGTAAATATGCAGACAATACAAAAATAGGGGGAGTTGTAGAAAGTGAAGATAGTTTTAGAAACTGAAGAAGGATTTGGACTGCTTAGAAGAGTGGGCTGAAAGATGGCAGATGGAGTTTAATACTGATAGAGTGAAGTGCTTCATTTTGGGAAGAATAATCAAAACAAGACACATGCAGTGAAAGGGAGGGCATTGAGGAATGCAAAGGAACAGAGAGATCTTTGTATAATGGTTCATTGTTCTTTGAAAGTGGAATCTCAGATAGATAGGATGGTGAAGAAGGCTTTTGGTATGCTGGCCTTTATAAATCAAAGCATAGAATATAGGAGTTGGGAAGTGATGTTGAGACTATTCAAGGCATTTGTGAGGCCAAATTTGGAATACTTTGTGTAGTTCTGGTCCCCAAATTATAGGAAGGATATCAATGAGGTAGCGAGGGTGCAGAGAAGGTTTACTAAATTGTTGCCTGGATTGCAGTATCTAGAATACAGAGAAAGATTGGGTAGACTGGGTCTTTATTCATTGGAGCATAGAAGGTTGAGGGGGGATTTGATAGAGGTATTAAAAATTATGAGGAGATAGATAGAATAGATGTGAATAGGCTCTTCCCTTTGAGGATAGGTGAGATTGGAATGAGGGATCATGAGTTAAGGGTTAGTGGGGAAAAATTTAGAAGTAACATGAGAGGGAGCTTCTTCCCTCAGAGAGTGGAGGCTAAGTGGAATGACCTTCCAAAAAATGTGGTTGCAGCAAGGTCAATTTTGTCATTTAAGAAAAAGTTGGATAGGTGCATGAATGTGAGGGGATTGGAGGGTTATGGGCTAGGTGTAGGTAAGTGGGACTAGAGGAGATCATTTAAATCTGTATGGACTAGAGGGGCCGAGATGGCCTGTTTCTGTACTGTAATTGATATATGGTTATATGATTGTGATGGAGGAATGTGACATGTTGCCTATAAAGTATGTTGGTGTGAGTACAATGTCAGGCTGTTGATCATTGGGGCAGATTTCCTAATTTCATCCCCAAATGGTTGTGAGGAGAGCTTTGTAGGATTGACTTGGCATGGAGCAACATTGCTCCAAACTAATTTGGTGCTGAAATCAAAGCTTGGTGGAATATCCAGCCCCGTCCCACACTGTGACTGTGAACCAGTATAGTATTAACAATATGACCATCAAAGAAAGAGTCAGGCATTTGACTAAGGTGCCCTAAGGGTCATTTTCATTTGAAGCAAAAGTGTGCCATCTGTTATTTCTTAAATGGACTAAACACATTTCCTGCTTATATCATTCATCCTTCTCCGCACGCTATAATGGGGTACTTTCTTAGTTTGAACTCAATTACTTTTGTATTTTAAGTCTACATTGATAATGCTAACAGGACTGATGTTGGCCTTCCATACAGCTGGTGCTGTAGATTTAAAAGTGCATGGTAACATCTGTAAAAGCAATGACTAGTTCTCTAAAAAGCTTCTGTTCCAAACAAAACAGGAACAGCAACTCAAGTGCTTTGTGCTCCATAAATGACCACTTTGAGCATTAGATATAAAGAAAAGCATAATTCGCCAATTGTAACATCTTTACATCCAAAATGGCTTATAGAGAAATGTCCATGGGTCAGCAAAGGATAATTGGATTGCTATAAACGTTATATTTAAGCATGGTTAGTGTAGGGCAGCACAGTGAGCATAGGGGTTAGTGCAATGCTATTGCTGTGCCAGGGACCCAAGTTAGTATCCGGCGCCATCTGTACATTCTCCCTGTGTCCGGTTGGTTTTCTCTGGGTGCTGCGGTTTCCTCTCCCCTTCCAAAAATGTATGGGATTTGTAGGTTAATTGGGTATAATGTGCTTGAAGTTGGAATGGCCTGTTCCATGCTATATCTCTTAGAGTTGAAAAACAATTGGCAATATCTGTTGCACTATTCATGCCTAACAATTACATTTAATGCTGGAAGTGGTTTATAGTTTCTAGACTTTTGTAAGGATTCTGCTTATATCATATTTGCACCTGCTATATATCATTGAAATAGTGAGACAAAGCAAGTTTTTCAACAGAACAAAGAACAATTTCTACTTCATTGCCAACATAATAATCATTTCAGCCTTGCACACTTTGTAATGAATAATACATAAGCATTCAAGCTCCACTTCTTCCCAAAAGGAAGTGCCTTTTTCTCAGCAGTGGCACAAGATATGAGTGACTAATTCATTATTTAAACATGTCAGTGTTTGCAGCTCTCAAAAATCTTTGATTTCCTTTACACTCCTTGAACTGTGTTATAAGAAATATACTAACTTTAAGCTATAAAGTTCACAACTTATTATTCTGTGAAATTATTATTTTTCACTATTGTGGGAGCAAACGAGTGATGCATACTTTGTTTCTCACACACCTTGTTTTTTTTTAAACCTGTATTAGATAGTTACCTCGAGGGATGGTTGAATTAATGGTAGGTTGAATAATCAAGATTTTTAGTCATGTTAGCCAGCATCTTAGTCTGTGATTTACGAAGCTTGGATCTCACTTGTTTACCAGTTCATTTTTCATGAATCTGGGTAATGTATAATGTTTAAAAGTATCTGGCATAATGTACAATACCACAATTTTGCATGATAAATAGGTATTAATTAGACTTATAAAGAGAATTACAACACAAAGAAACTTGTGTTGTAATTCTCTTTTATAATGCCATGCTTTAGCATTTCAATTTTGCTTCAAAATGCATTATGCTCTGCTTTTGCTTGTAGCAACTTTCATAGGGAACTTCAGTAATGGAAGTGCTGAACAAAAATCAGTTGTGGTTTACATCTACACTGCTATAATTGGACCTGACAATGTAAAAAATGCTTTCAATCAAAATGTTGACATTATTCCCAATTCAACACTTCAGATATTGTTTCCAGCATGGATACGCCCTACAGGAATGGTTGCAATGGTTGTTCAGAAAGAGATTGATTCGTGATGGTTACAGCAACACCGAAGCATTATCTTCTGTATTATTGCTCTCTCTCTCTTTCTCTGTGTGTGTGTGTGTGTGTGTGTGTGTGTGTGTGTGTGTGTGTGTGTGTGTGTGTGTGTGTGTGTGTGTGTGTGTGTGTGTGTGTGTGTGTGCACCCATGCAATTCTGAATTTCTTGTGATAGGTTTCGAGGAACAGGACATCAGAGAGAATAATTAAGCATACAAAATAGAGCTTATATACTTAACAAAGACCTTGGAGATCAATTTGTGAGTGTCAGACATTTAAGACTTGCATTATCGATTTTATTGTGCAAGCTGCTCAATTGTTTCTTTATCTGATTACAGCTTTTTTTTAAAATCAGCATTATTATAATTCCTGGGTGGTGGGAAGTTAAACCCTGAAATCAGAGCTCAGTTGCCATAACCACAGTTTAGCAGTTTAACAAGCAGGAAATAAGTCTCTTGATTACTCTTATATACGAGGCGGGTGGTAATCAGAAAATTGCAATGTAATGACACAGAAAACACAGAAGGCATGTTTTACTAATTTGGAGATGATCTTATTCATGAAGTAATACTATTTAGGAAGGCAACAGTTGAGAAACATAAAAACAAGAAGAGTCAGTCATTCAGCCCCTCTAGTTTGCACCAACATTCACTGAGATCATTCTACACTGTATTCTAATTCCACACCTCTGCCTTTTTGTCTGTGATGCTAACGTTGCCTCCAAGGATGATTTTGAGACTGTCAGACCTTCATAATTTTACCCCATGAAACCTGTATACATAACACATTGGAAAGTTCATTATCTGAAATTGTTGTATTCAATTGTGCATGGTATTCTTAGTCAATAAAAGACAAAGCCCAGCCTTCAATCAGTCCTTCTACACCAGTTTTGCTCTTGGTGTGTTCCAAGATTGAGCTTTACCTGTTGCTGTTGATATTCTGTCGCACAAGACAATTAAAAGCATCCCCACCATCCTCTGTTTTGTGAATTTTTAGGCTCAGTTATTCAACAGTTTTCCATTCCTAACTGTAACTTTTTTGTCCTGTGTATCAAAAGTACACACTAATTTTCAATGCCCTTATATTTTTAATTGAATTATAATCTCTATTGTATTTCTATTTATATACATTTTTTTGCAACTTTTTCCTCTATTTTGCCTTCCTTCAATAAGCTTTACGTCTCTCTCTAGGTTCACAATGTCATTTGAACTTTAGTAAGCAACTTTTATTTTATTATTGGTTTTCAATTCATTTCTTGACAATGAATCTTTCATTTGGTAAATAGTTTCTTGCCTTAGGATAAGTTCTTTATGGAACATTTCCTGCTTCACATATCTTGTTACCCGATAAATGCTTCAGTCACCAGTGTGTTTTTTTTTGTGTATAAAACCAACTCTGTCTCCCTTTGCCTCAATCTCCTCAACCCTTTAAATCCACTTTGTCCCAAGTCACTATGGCCCGAATGATCCCAGGAACAGTTATGAATCTGGAGCGGTTCAGAACTGACCACATTGTTACAATGCTTCATTAATCTTTCTTGCAGAGGCTTGAGGCTTTATATCACATTACAATCCTAAGGGATTTGTAAAGCCAAGCTGCCTCATCTTCACATACAATTCCTCAGTAACTTTTACAACCTTTAACACAATATCCCCTCTCTACTCCAACTCCTTCTCCTAACAGTTAATGTCAAAACAATAATTGTCATTTGCTTTTACTGAGAATTAATTTCTTTAAGATTTCTTAATTGGCTTTCATTTCCTTAAGCCATCACGTACCACATCATTGGCGTCACAGTTGTTGTTGCAATTAGCGCAACGCCTTTACAGCGCCAGTGATTGGGACTGGGGTTTGAATCCCACACTGTCTGTAAAGAGTTTGTATGTTCTCCCCGTGTCTGTGTGGGTTTTACCCAGGGGCTCCAGTTTCTCCTTCTGTTCGAAACATACAGGGGGTGTAGGTTAATTGGGTGTAATAGTGCAGCACGGGCTCGTGGGGTGAACTGGCCTGTTACTGTGCTGTATGTCTAAAGAGATCATAGATTTAAGGTGAGATGAAGTTGTTTTCAATGGGATTTGAGGGAATTGCTTTTACACAGTGAGTGGCTGATATCTTACAATCACAGAATTGACAAGACTTTGGCAATACAGTATAGACTTGATAGGAGCAATTCAGATTAACATAAGGGTCAGCTCGTAGCATCCTAATTCCACTCCTGCATGGCCTGGTTCGAACTTAATGATTATTCTAATTTTTTTCCTACTACTTGAGTTTCAGAGATGGGTGTTTAGGGGAGATTCCATATCGATATTAACTTTGTCAATTGATACTGGAAAAATTGGGGCAAAGATTCACAATATTTCTTGCCACGGAGGAGGTTGACCACCCAAGGATATGGCCAGGACTTCCAAATATTTTGGTAAGCATTAAAAATTATTAAAGATAACCCATCAGGGACCACACAGTTACCAGTCTATGTCACTTTAATATCTAAAAGTGTGCAGCAAGTAAAGGGCTTTATAAAAGGTCCTTTGTGAATTTGGATTAGCCTCCACCTAACCTACTCTATTGTCACAAGCAGCATAGAGTCATGGCAAGAAAAGCCAACTGCCTCACAGCTGCAGAGACCTGGGTTTGATCCTGACCTTGGGTGCTCTCTGTGAGGAGTTTCATGTCCTCCCTGTAAATGCACGAGTTTCCTCTTTGTGATCCAGTTTGCTCTCACTTCCTTAAGATTGATAACTTAGTTGACCATGATAAGTTTCCCCTAGTGTGTAGGTGAGGTGTAGAATCTGGATGGAACTTTAGTTTTTTTTTTTAAATCATTTATAATTTAGAGATACAAAGCTGCCACAAGCAGGTACCACCAAAATACAGCCATGTGACCTATTAATGTACTAATTGCGTCCGTCTTTGGAATATAGAAGGGAGGAGGAGCACCAAGAGGAAACCTCCACAGACATGGGGAAAATGTAGAAACTCATTCCAGAGAGCGCCATATTGGAACCCAGATCACTGGTGCTGTAATAGTGTTGTGTTAACCACTATAAACCATGGAACTGATAAGAATGTGAAGAGAACAAAGATGGACATTATTATGGGTTAGCATAAATATGTGGTTGATGATCAGTGTGGACTAAGTGAGCCAAATATATGTATTTCTGCGATCTCCATCCACCCGGCCCCAAATATCTGCATCCTCAGAGGTGTTGCACCAAAAGAATCAATGCTGATGCTCTTAAAGACCTCATAATAGCATCTCTTTTCAGAAAGCTCAACACAGACACTTATGAACACCCAGTCTACAGGAGCTGCAAAGCATCAATTGGAAAGTCCACAATATTTTGCGTGAGTCAGAGACAATTTGCTCCTTTCCCAAGGAAAAAGAAAATGAGTGGTTTTATGCGAATGACAGAAAGATCAAGGAGCTAATCAGCCCAACATTGCTGTTCTTTCAACTCCTGTGTACACTAAAAAATGGCAACCACAACACAAGATTAGTGTGACCAGGAGACCTATTGCTCAATCCATGTGCTTGAATAGAAACAAAGACAGTAAAAGGGATGAGGGGGGCAAATATTATATTATACCCTTTCCTACCTTTGGCTTTTAGCTTAATTTGATCTCTTAATTGTTTGTTTTTTATATCAGCTTTGAATTAAGCCTGTGAATTATTGTCCAAACGCATGCATTGGCCAGCAGAGCTTTGAAATGGAGAAATGCTGAACATTCAATCAGGATTTTAATTGATTTGTTTCTGAGAATTTTTTAATTGATGTTCTGGACATAACACTTCTTGTCCTGATCTAAGATTTGAGTAAATAACCTATGTAATATTACATGTAATTTTATGTGACAAATATGAATTTACAGCTACAGCATTAAAATGGGTTAACTTTAAACTTCTAAGATGGTATTTGACAATTAGAGCAATGGAGTCATGTATCATGGATGACTAATAAGCCTAATTTATTAGCAGATTTATAGCAACTCTGAAGTTGGCTAGATATTTTGGCATGATGAAAGATGTGATTAAAGCTAAAAGAGAATGTGCAGCAAGAAATTTATTCTGAAAAACATATTATAATTGTGTAAAATGGTCTTTTAATTTTACATTATTTTAAAAGCATTTCAAATGCCATTTATTTATACTTGTTTTTGATTGCATAAAATAGATGGTACTTTATTGCTCCACATCAATGTTTAAATGTAGTTTTGATTGTCATGCTAATTTATGATGCTTGAACAAAGGAGACAACATGAAAGAATTATAATATCTATTCAAATCAGATTAATTATATGGAGAATTGCATTACAGTATAAAACTTACAATCACAAATTACAACCTTCAATTTCAGCTGTCTAGCTCCTATTAATCTTGATATTTAGGGTGCACAAGCTTTGATCTACAAAGGGACAATGAAAGGGATAGAGGCAAGTCCTGCTGGTCCGTGAGCAGTAGCTACTTATCTTGATGGTACACAAGGAAATTCCAATCTGATACCTTTCATTTTCTCCACAAACTAAAATAACAAACAAAATGAAACAATTCTTTTACTTTACATAGATCTGTATGATTATTAATGGATTTAAATGTAGTTTGTTGTGCATTGTGGTGCCTCTGTGTGTCGTTACTTGCTCATCCTGAAGCCATTGTAGTCCTGAGACTAAAAAGTGCTTACATATTTTAGTATCTTGCAGGTCAACTTGGTATTGAATCCACCTTAAATTGTATTTAAATTAAGGTTGGGTGCCTTAAAATATCCAGATCATACAAAAGAGCTTGATGGCACAGTCAGTCTTTGACCCCCAATTGAAATAATGGCAGTGAGGTCTCCTTTATTCAAAGGTGACGTTATTCAATTAGAATTCATTTTCTGTATTCACATAGTGAATTTGGCTCCCAAATGTTACTTGTTGCTTCATCACAAGCTGCACACCTGGTTCTGATTTCCAAAGGGATTTTTAATTTTGTCTTTCCTCTATGGATATTCCTTTGAATATCCACTGCATTTGCAACATTAAGAAGCAGAAGATTATGAGAGACATGGCAGGAACTGCAGTTTTACCTTAGATACTCAGAATTTTAACTTTGATCTGTTTAATTTTGGAATGGACAATCACATCTGTACACAAAGACACACAAAATGCTGGAGGAACTCGTCCATGGAAGGCAATGTTTCAGAGCAAAACCCTTCAGCAAGACTTTTGGTCCAAACATCTGCAGGTACTGGGCTCGTGCATTTGGATTGGGACATATAAAGCTTCTGTGCAAAAATGTTTTTCCAAAGATAACCATTGCAGCTACAGACCAATCAATTAACACCTATCACTGTGTGGCTCGGTATGACAATAACACCAACTACAAATTTGCAATTGATACCACGGTAGTGGGTTGTATAAAGGAAGGGAATGAGTCTGCATACAGGAGGGAGATTGAAAACTTGATTGGTGCACTGACAGCAAATTTTCACTCAATGTCACCAAAACTAAGGAGCTAATTGTTGAATTCAGAAAGGGAAGGCCAGAGGTATATAATCCAGTGATCATTGGGGGATCAGAGGTGGAGAGGGTGAGCAAATTTAGGTTCTTGGGAGTCACTATTTTGGAAGATCTTTCCTGGACCCAACACACTGAAGGCCTAATGAAGAAAGCATATCAGCGCTTCTACTTCCTCAGGAGTTTCTGGAGGTTTGGCATGAAACTAGAAACCCTGGCAAATTTCTATAGATGTGTGCTGACGGGCTGCATCACAGTCTAGTATGGGGATACCAATACCCCTGACCATAAAGCCCTGCAAAAAGGACATCACAGTCAAAACACTCCCCACTATCGAAAACACCTATAGGCAATGCTGCTGTTGGAGAGCAGCAGCAATCATCAAGGATCCACACCACCCAGCAAATGCTGCTGCCATCAGGAAAGAGGGATCGGTGTCACAAGACTCGCACAACCAGATTCGGGAACAGCTGCTACCCTTCCACCATCAGATTCCTCAACAACAAACTCAATCAGAGACTCATTTAAGGACTCTTATTTGTACACTTAATTGATTTTTAAATTCTCTCTGTATTGCACAATCAGTTTGCTTACATTCATTATCGGTTTACAGTCCTTTATTAGTTTACTTGTATACGCTGTGTACAGTTCTTTTTTTCACTACCAATAAGAGGTGATTCCATGTCACCTGCAGAGAAAGAATCTCAGTATGTGATGTCATGTATGTACCCTGACAACAAATCTGAAATTTTAACCTCAGTGGTAGTGAAATTTTTAGGAATGAACATCAAAGACCAACTGACATGGGAATTGATGTAGGAAAAATTAATTTATTAAAAGCAAATGTTTAACTAACTTGATGGAGGTTTTGGTTTAAATACATCAATGAATAAAATGGAATTGATGTGGTGAATGCATATGTTGATTAAAAAATGTGCTGGGCAGTAAGTTTTATATCATGACTGAGGCCCTATGAAACATAAGGGACAGCAGCAACAAGTATAGAAAATTGGCTAATTTACAAGAAACAGGGAATAATAGAGAATGATTATTTATCAGACCAGTGTTCTCCTGGGTTGTTAATTGGGAGAAGGATTAATGGGGAGATGAGCAGAGGATGGCACAGATCGGGAACTCATTTCCTAAAAGCATGGCAGAAGTAAAAACCCTCACTGAACATAAAAAAATTATTTGAGTATTTTACTTGAGGCGGTGTCTTAATTCTCTATCCTCAAGAACCACCCATTCTCTCTTCACTCTGCTACTATCAGAGCCTGAAGTCAATCACTCAGCAGCACAAGGACAGCTTCTTCCCCTCTGCCATCAGATTCCAGAATGAACAATGAACCACAGACAATTGCCTCACTTTGTCTTTTGCTTTCTCTTGCACTATTTTCTTTATTTTGTAAGGTGATTTATATAAATCTTTGCATTGTGACGCTGCCACAAAACAATGAATTTTGTGACATGTTCATGACAATAAATTCTGATTCTGATTCTGCCTTCTCCCCATAACCTTTGATACCTTGACTATTCAGATACCTATCAATCTCTCCTTTAAATATACCCAATACCCTGGCAAACTCCAGAGGTTCACCTCTCTCTGGCTAACGGAATTTCTCCTCAACTTTGCTTTAAATGGGTGTCCTTCAATCCTGAAGTTATACTCTTTTGTCATTTTTGCCACAGTTACTCTGTCCAGGTCTTTCAACATTCAAAATACTTCCTTATCTTTATTAGATTTTCATGGTATTTGGACACCTCTGCAAGGGTCAATATTTACTACTTATGCCTAACTACTCTTGAAATGTGGAAATTTCAGAAACCAGCTAACTTGTGGGATATTTTGGAGTGAAACCCAGAAGGCTGGTTTGTTGGGACAAAAGGTAATCAAGACGTAGTTCTTCATTGATGGAGTGAAGACTGGTAAACATGATGTTGCAGGCCGAGTTAACAACACTTGAGTTTTTTTTTGTCCTGAGTGTTGGCACCTCTGTGTCAGACAGCGATGCAACCAGCTCGAATGCTCTTCACCATACACTTGTATAAGTTTTTGAGAGTCTTTGGTGTCATACCGAATCTTCTCAAACACCTCACAAAGTATAGCTGCTGGCGAGCCTCTTCATGATTAATTAACATGGAGGCTCCAGGACAGATCCTCGGAGATGTTGACACCCAGGAATTTGAAATTCTTGATCCTCTCCACTACTGAGCCCTTGATGAGGACTGGTTTGTATTCTCCAGATTTCATCCTGGTCCACAATCGTCTCCTTGGATTTGATAATGTTGAGTGCAAGGTTGTTGTTGTAATACCACTCAACAAGCTGATCTTTCTCCCTCCTGTACCTTTCCTCATTGCTGACTGTGATTCTGACAACAACCGTGGTGTCAGCAGCAAATTTGTAGATAGCATTTGGATTATGCCAAGTCACACAATCATTGGTGTTGAGTGAGTAGAGCAGTGGGCTAAGCACACAGCCTTAAGGTGTGCCTGTGTTGATAATCAGTGAGGGGGAGACATTGTTTCCAATTCATATTGACTGTGGTCTTCCAATGAAGAAGTCAAGGATCCAGTTACAGAGGGGAGTGAAAAGGCCTAGGGTTTGGTGCTTGTTAAACCGCACTGAGGGTATAATGGTGTTGAGGTCTAAAATGTAGTCTATCAAAAGCAGCTGTATGTATGAGTTGCTGTTTTTGAGGTGATTCGGAGCTGAGTGGAGAGGCAGTGATATTGTGTCTGCTGTGGAGCAATTGTGATGATGGGAGAATTGAAGTGGGACCAGATCTTTGCTTAGATACGTGTCAATTCTGCCCATGACCATCCTCTCAAGTCATTTCATCACAGTAGGTATGAGTTTTACTGGGTGATAGTCATTGAGGCAGCTCACTCTGCTCTTCTTGGATACTGGGATGATTGAGGTCCTTTTGAAGCAGATGGGAACCTCTGACTGCAGAAATGAGAGGTTGTAAATGTCCATGAATACTCCAACGTTGTTTGGCAAAAATTTTCAGTAGACTGCCAGGTATGTCATCAGGTCCTGTTCCCTTGTGATGGTTCACCCTCTTGAATGAATATTCTGACATTAGCCTTAGAGAGAGATATCATAGGGTCCTCAGCCTGTTCAGGGATTCTAGTAGGAACTGTTGGGTTCTCGTTCTCAAAGTGGGCATAGAAGGTGTTCAGCTCATTGGGTAATGAAGCATTGTAGCCCTTCACTTTGTAGGATATAATGGCCTTCATTCCCTGTCATAGCTGGAGTGTACCTGTCTCTGTCCTTGAGATCCTCCAGAATTGCTTCTTTGTTTCTGAGATAGACTTCCACAAGTCGTACCTGAACTTCTTGTAGAGCTCTGGATTCTCAGGCTTAAACACCCTTGATCTCACCCTCAGCATGTTGTAAACCTTTTGATTCATTCAAGGCTTCTGTTTGTGGAATTCCCAGTTTGTGCACATGGGCACACACTCATTCACATGGGTCATGAAGAAGTTGCTGATGCAGGGGAATGGGGTTGTTACATAAGATTTAAATCAAGTTCGGTGGATTCACAGAAAAGC
The DNA here is from genome assembly GCF_036971445.1 of Narcine bancroftii. Lineage (NCBI taxonomy): Eukaryota > Metazoa > Chordata > Chondrichthyes > Torpediniformes > Narcinidae > Narcine > Narcine bancroftii. Next base: position 216,699,842 of record NC_091469.1, on the reverse strand, counting down.
GAATCCAGTCACAGGTAACAAATAAAGGATGATATTTATTGTAAACAGAGGGAAATCGTAACAGGGAAGACACAAGACAACATGATACTAAAACTGTATAGGCATTCACATCACATACAGTGATCTCCAATACCAGTGGCCATCTACTCTATCTCTCTTTATTACTCACACACAGTAATATTTGCTAACTCTTACATGGTGGGGTCTTCAATGCACACTATTGATTCCCTGTACCATCAAGGTGTAGCTCAATGCTAAAGTTTCCTACACAATATTAAGGTCCCGATCTAAGGGTAGTGCACAACTAACCAATGACTCCTCCAGTAATGTCCACAGTTAGATGACCTGGTTTAGAAAAGTGTTTGTAGTCAGAACCAAGGAGCAAAAAGACTGGTCGGCAGCACGTGATTGGCTTCTAAAGTGCAGGAAGCTGAGGAGTCCGGCTAAAGTAATCAGTGAGTGATTTAAAAGGGCTAATGGTCAGGTGTGCACAAATGGATGGGCAGTGTCCAACCTTGATTAGGAGGTGATGTAACTTCTGACTAGGTTCCAGGCAGAGATGTCAAGTGACCCTCCAAAACCCACATTCCAACCTCATTTCAGATGGAGAACCCACATCATCCTCCACAATCCACATTACAGTGGGTGAGTGGGAGAATGGCAGAGCAGACTTAAATGGCCTACTTCTACACCTACATCACAGTCTTATGGGAATATGTGTCTATTCTTAATAGTCATTTTTTTATCAGCACTTTGGCATCCTGCAGCAGTTGTTCAGAAGCTACTCCTGTTTGCAGAGAACTACAGTTTAGACAGTAAAACCTTGATACTTTCCCTATTCCCTATCAATATGAAGGAAGATCTGACCTTCTCCAGAGCATTTCTCTCCACTTTCCAGTGAACATTTTGGTTCAAGTAATAGAAGCTCAAATAGACTTGAACTGCTTCTGTTTTAAAGGTTCAATTGTTAGGCCTCGGGGACACTTTCGAGCAATGGGACAATTACTCAGATATTGACAACAGAACATGAGAAATTGGAATAAGAGTTGGCTATCTGGCTCTTTGAGCCTGTTCTGCATTCCTTAAAATCATAGTTGAGCCTCTACATTTCCACACTATTTTCCAACAATATCACCATATTTTAAATTTAGACATACAGCAAGGTAACAGGCCATAGCACCCAATTACACCCAATTAACCTACACCCCAGTATGTTTCAAATGGTGAGAGAAAACTGGAGCCTCCGGGGAAAACCCACACAGACACGGGGAGAACGTATCAACTCCTTGGAGACTCTGTGGAATTCGAACCCCGGTTCTGATTGCTGGCGCTAACTGCTACACCAACAATCCTGTCCTAATTCTCTTAATGCCCAGAAATCTATCCACCACTGATTTTTTGGAAAATTTTATTTTTGATTTGCATCAAAACATATATATAAATTCTACATCGTAGAACAATACAATATAATAAATATGATACAAAATGATATATAAATTTAAAATTTTCCTTTTTATCCCCCTCCCTCCCCTCCTCAAAGGAAAATAAAAAGAAAAGAAAAAAGAGAAAACACCTGAATTTATTTATCATTCACGATTCATATATTCCTAACATATTATCCTATCCTGTACATATTAATTGGGAGGAGTGGGTATTATGGATGATGTAAATGGACTCTTACTGATGAAATCCATATATGGTTTCCAAATAATATAAACATTCTTAAGTTGTTTCCCTCAATTATAAGTAATCTTTTACAATGGTATAAAATTTTGAATTTCCATTTGCTATCTCTCAACCTTATAAAATTATCTGACTTCCATCCTACTGCCATACATTTCCATGCCACCGCTATTGCAACACTAAAAAAATTTCATTAATATTTGTCTAACTTAAATTTAGTATCCATGTCATATAAATCACCAAGCAAAACTATTCTGGGATCTTTTGGTATCTGTATTTCATAATTTGTCCCAATAATATTTAAATATTCAAATCTTTCCAAATTGTTTCCATTTTTAGACAAGACCAAACTGCATTTAATAAGGTTCTTGCTTCTTTGTTACATCTGAAACATTTGTCAGAACAATTTCAATTGAATCCATGTAATTTATACAGAATGTGGTATAATTGGTGCAAAAAAATTATATTGTACCATTGAACATTAATTGTATTAGTTACACTCACCTGGCACAATCTTGACCAGGCCTCATTGTGAATTTATATATTTAATTTTTTTCCCATTTTTTTTTACTTAAATAATTCCTTTTTTCTGCATTGTGTCTTGTAATTATATATACATCTTAGTAATACATTTCTCAACAAATGTATGAATTATTAAATACTCAAATGGGCTCTATTCCAGAAGTCTAAAATTCGCACCTATTTAAAAAATATATGATTTAAGTTGATAGTATGAAAAATAATATTACTTGGTATATTGTATTTCATTTGTTCAAAAGTCAAGAAAAAAGAACCTAAGATACAATCTTTTATCCTCTTTATCCCATTATTGTGCCAGATATCATAAAAGGATTATTTTAAGTAAAAGGAATAAGTGGATTCTGCTTTAACATCATCTTAGCTATTTTGTAGTTCTTAATTCCTCTTTGTATATGAATTTCATTACATATCTTGAATAAGTATTTAAAAATTGGTATTCCTTTCAAATATTCCTTGTTCCATTTAAACAAAAAAATGTTCTGGATTAATTTCTCCTATGTTATTCATTTCAATATGTACCTATGCTGTCTCCTCCCCAATTCAATAACAGGAGGATAGAAATCTTAATTGAGCTGCTTTATAATAATTTTTTAAAATTTAGCAACCATAATTCTCCCTGCTCAAATTTCCAGGTTAGTTTTTCCAAAGCTATTCTTGCATTTTATCACACCAATTAAATTTTCTTACATTTTTATTTAATCCTTGAAACAACTTCATTAGTATAGGAATGGGTAATAACTGAAATATATATTGCAACCTCAGAAAAATATTAATCTTTATACAATTTACCCTTCCTATTAATGGTATTGGTAAATCTTTCCATCTCTTTAAATCTTCATTTTTTTAAATAGTAGATAATTCAATTTAAATGTCTATCAATATTAATTCCTAAATATTTAATTGCTTCCTTTTGCCACTTAAACTTCATCACCTGCTTACTTAATGCATATTTCCCATCATTCATAGGCATCACTTCACTCTTTCCTACATTGACTTTGTAACCTGATATCAAAGCATATTCGGCCAATCATACATTTATTTTCTTCAATTATATTTCTGGTTCTGTAAGATATAATATAACATAATTTGCGAACAAGCTAACTTTATGTTCTTTTTCTTCTATCGTAAAACCCTTAATCTCATTATCTCTTCTTATCACTTCTGCCATTGGTTTTATAGCCAATACAAATAAGAATATGATAATGGGCATCCTTGTCTAGATGACGTTTCTCATGGAAAAGGTTTAGATATTTGCCTATTCATATAACCATGTAACAGTTTACAGCACAGAAACAGGCCATATCGGCCCTTCAAGTCCTCGCCGGTTCACTTGAACAACTAGTTCCCCCTCCTACTTTCCACCCATAACTCTCCAACCCCCTCATATCCAACCTCCTTTTAAATGACAGAAAGGACCCTGCCGCAACTTTCTCCTCTGGAAGATCATTCCATTCAGCCACCACTCCTTGATTGAAGAAGCATCCTCTAACATTTCTCCTAAAGTTTTTCCCCCTTACCCTTAACTCATGCCCTCTTATTCCAACCTCTCCTGCCCTCAGGGTAAAGAGTCTACTCACATCTTGTCTATCTATCCCTTGCATAATTTTAAATACCTCTATCAAATCCCCTCTCAAACATCTACGTTCCAATGAATAAAGTCCCAGTCTCCTTAATCTTTCTCTATACTCTAGATGTTGTAAGCCAGGCAACATTTTTGTAAATCTTCTCTGCACCCTCTCCACCTTATCTTTATCCTTCCTATAATTTGGAGACCAAAACTGAACACAATACTCCAAACCTGACCTCACCAATTCCTTAAAGAGTCACAGCATCACTTCCCAGCTCCTATACTCTCTGCTATGATTTATGAAGGCCAGCATATCATATGGCTTCTTAACCACCCTGTCAGCATGGGAATCCACCTTCAAGGAACCTCTGTTCCTCTGCATTCCTCGATGCCCTCCCCTTAACTGCATCTGTCCTATTTTGGTTATTTTTTTCCAAAATGCAGCACCTCACACTTGTCTACATCTGCCACCTTTCAGCCCACTTTTGCAAACAAACCAAATCCTTCTGTAATCCAAGAAAACCTTCCTCACTGTCCACCACCCCCCCTATTTTCGCATCATCTGCAATTTGTTTACCCAGTTAACCACCCCCTCATCCAATTCATTAATATAAATGATAAACAACAGGGGACCCAGCACCGATCACTCATCACAGGCTTCCATCCTGACAGACAGTTGTCCACCATGACTCTCTGCTGTCTATCTTCCAGCCACCTCTGAACCCATCTCACTATCTCTCTATTAATCCCTAGTGACTGAACCTTTCTTACTAACCTCACATGTGGAACCTTATCAAAAGCCTTACTAAAATCCAAATAGATCATGTTAACCACCCTACCTTCATCCACTTTTCTTGTCACCTCTTCAAAAAACTCAACAAGATTCGTCAAACATGAATTTCCCTTCACAAACCCATGCTGGGTGCCCCTGATAAATCCCTGCCTATCCAGATATTTATACATACTATCTCTAAGAATATCCTCCATAACTTTCTCTACCACGAAGTCAAACTTACTGGCTGATAATTACTTGGCCTGCACCTTGTCCCTTTTTAAACAACAGAACTACATTTGGATCCCTCAATCCCACCATACCCTCCCCCAGTGATCATTGACAAATCACTGTCAGAACCCCCTTTATTTGCTCCCTGACCTCCCTTAACGTCATGTGAAAAATCCCACCAGGACCACCTTAGCTTTTGGATGATTATACAAAGCTTTTATCCAATTTATAAAATCATTTGGAATTCTGAAAACATTCAATACTTTAAATAAAAAAGTCCCAATCTAGTCTATCAAACACTTTCTCCACATCTAAAGTCACTGCTGCTGCTGTTATTTTTAAATTCTGGGCTACATTTTATAAACATATAAATTTAACTATATTGTCTATAGATCTTCCATATTTAATAAAGCCAGTCTGATTTATATTTATTAATTTAGGTAAATATTTAGTTAATCTGTTAGCTAATAATTTGGATACAATTTTATAATCTGTATTTTATAATAATATCAGTCTATAAGAAGATGGTAATAAAGGATATTTCCCTTTTTTTGGAAAAACTGTTATTAATGCTGTTTTAAAAGATTCTGGTAAGTCATTAGAACCTCTCATTTGATCCAAAAGACACATAAAAATAGGAATTAACAACTCCTTACATTCTTTATAAAGCTCCAGAGAGAAACAATCCTCTCCCAGAGCCTTATTATTTGGTGAAGAAATCAAAATATCATATACTTCAACATCTGTAAAGAAATTGGATAATTTCATTTTTTCATCGACATTTAATTCAGGCAATGTAACGTGTGCAGCACTGGTTTGAATGAACTTAAGCACTGAGCTTCCTCAGCCTACTAGAGGTTCAACATCTTGTGAGTGAAGAAAGTTCTCTTTGAAATACTAAATGGCTTGCCCCTAACTCTGAAAATGTGTCCCTGTTCCTTAACTCCCAAGCCAAAGAAATTGTGTTCCTTATACTTAACCTTTATGCCCTTTAAGAATTCTGTATGATTCAATGAGACACCAAACCACACTCTTTCTTCTAACCTTCAGGGAGTAAAATGGCAAGCTACCCAACCTCTCCTCCCACAGGACCAGTTTACTGAATCCTCATTGTGCTTCCTTTTATAGTAAATGTATCTTCACTGAGGTAACAAAACAAAAGCTGTGCACCATATTCCAGGTTCAGTCTTGGCAATACAATTGTAAAAGGACTCCCTTACATCTGCATTCAAATCCTCTTGTAATAAAGGCCAATACACCATTTGCCCTTTAAATGACTTGCTATACTTATATTGGTCTTCAGCGACTTGGGGTAAGAAGTTTGAGGTAAATAAAAAAAATCTGCAGATGCCTCAATAAAAACATGAGGGTTGAAGAAGGTGGAGGAACACAAACTAGCAAGTAAGAGGTAGATACAGGTGGGAAAATAGAAGAGGAAGAAGCTGAGAAGTGATAGGGCTAAGCAAGTTGCAGTAGATTTCTAATAGGAGAAGGAAGAAAAGAAGTGTGGGCTGGAGGAAGGGAGAGAGAGAGTGTAATGGAGGATTTAGACCATGCTTTTGCTTATGCAAGGCTGAGTATCAGTAACCTACTTTGAGAATAATGTAAGAATCAACAGATATAAGCTAAATTACACCATGGGGCCCAGAGATGCAGTTATCTGACAAAAATACATCTGGTACCAAGAACTTTTAATCTTCCTGCTTGTTAGCCGGTTGCTGTTTGAGATTGATGGGATTTTGTTGGTCGCAGACTGTCAGGCGAGGCCTTGAAGCTAAGTAAATCATTGTATTCAAAGTGATAAGCTAGAATGGGTAATATAAGCCGTGGTCTCGCTGCTGAAGTATCAGACTCTCTGAGGGGTGGAAACGTCTCTCAGCAAGAAGAAGAACTTCTAGAGTCCAACCAACGTCCCGGTCGGGGGAGGTGGAGAAGTTGCTACCGGTGCCCCGACAACCTACTACAAGTGTGCAGTCATTGGCTCGATTTGGCAGTTGGGACCAGTCCAGGCGTTGACAAGTATAATTGGGAAGGGCTTGCATATTGTAGTTTGAAATCAGCTTAAGATTTTGTAATAAAGATTTTTTATAAACTGAAGTGCTCTCGGTGTGTGTCTCTGTCTTCTTTCGGTAGCTCAAACACTGTGAGCAATCTAAAACAAACAAAGTGAGAGGTACAGGTTTACCCAGGACAGAGAGATAAGGGAAAGAGAGAGGGAGTTGATGGAAACTGGAGGTCAGTGTTGATGCTATTTGGTTGGAGACTGCCAATATAAGCCACTATTATGAGTGGCCACAATTTAGCAGTGCATTAGGGCATGAAATTAATATGGTTGGTCACTGTTACAGCATACAATGAGAAGAGGCTCAATAAAATCTGCATTCCATCTCCCTAATGAAGAGGAGGGTGCATCAGGAGCACCAGGTGTAATAAAGGTAATTCACAGGTGAAGTGTTGCTTCACTCCGAAGGACTGTGTGAGGCCCAAGCCGTGGTTGAGGGAGGAGGTGGGGGCTGCAAGTGCTGCATTTCTTGCAGTCACAGGGTAGGGATTGGGGGGAGCATTGGGTAGGAAAAGATGAGTGGCCAAGGGGGTCGCAGAGGGAGCAATACTCTGGAAAGCAGAGAGGAGAGGGGAGGATGCGGTGGAATCTCATAGGTGGTGGTGGAAATTGCAGAGAAAGAAATGCTGGGTTGGTTGGGTGATAGATGAGGATGAGGGGTACCCTGTGTGTGGGAATAGAGGAGATGCGAGTGAGGGGGGCAGTAAAGGGGAAACTACATTTACCGAAGGAGAACATCTCAAATGTTTATCAAATTAATAAAAATATTTAAAAAAGAAAGGAGTCAGAGAGAAATATTAGATGTATGTATTGTTTAGATATTAATTAATTATATAGCTTTTATATAATACAATACAGAATAGGAATTATATATTAATTATACATAGTCTTATATAATTTTTGAAAAAAGTCAAAAATCCTTATGAGAATTTGACCTCATATTCTAATGCTGAGATATACATTGTGGTTATCTAAATAGACCAGTGGTTCTCAACCTTTTTCTTCCCACTCACTTACCACTTTAAGTTATCCCCATGCCATCAGTGCTCTGTGATTAGGAAGGGATGGCTTAAGGTGGGACGTGAGTGGGAAGGGAAGGTTGAGAATCACTGCTCAAGACCCAATTGTTACTGAAATATTTTGCTTGAGTAAAATTGTCATTGGTCCATTTCCTTTGGAGTTAGGAAACCGTGCACATTATGAGTCAATGAGGTATGATTAAAACAATGGTTTTCAAACATTTTCTTTCCACCTACACACCACCTTAAGCAAACCCTTACTAATCACAGAGCATCGATTGGCATAGGGAAAATATAAGGAAGGAAAAAGGTTGAGAAACACTGAAATAGACTTATCTCTTCTAGTTGTAGAAAAAAAATCAAAAATAAGAACAAAAGAAAAAAAGAAAAAAAAGGACCCCCACACTAATCTAACCCCTCCAACTAAACACAGTCACCAGGAAATAAATTGTAAAGAATCGAGTATCGGCTCTTAGACATCGGATAGAAAACCCCCAGAGCACCCTAAGTAATCAAATTATGATAACAGTCCAAGAATGGGCCCCATATCTTGTCTCTTTAACATTAGATCTAATTTTCTCCAAACTCAAACAAGACATAACACCCTGTTCCCATTGCATAGAGTTGGTGTTCTGCTGTCTTTCAAATGCTCTGAAATGGAACATTTCATCCTGGGAGTAGATGTAGAGGTGGTGGAGGAACAGACTGAAAGGATTAGAATGCTTCCAGGAGACAGGATGGGCAGAGGTGTAGTTAAGGTAACTATGAGATTACAGATAGTTTGTCTCCCAAAACGGACAAAGTTTATGAGCTAATCATGGATGCAAGAGGCAGCACCAATGTGGTCATTGATGAAATGGACAATTTGGCCATTTGGACCTTCGAGCTAGCACTGCCATTCTTTAGGATCATGGCTGATCAGCTACCCTGTTCTTGCCTTCTACCCATATCCCTTGACTCTGCTATCTAAATCTTTCTTGAAAACATCCGGAGAATTGTCCTCCACTGCCTTCTGAGGAGAAAGAGTTGAGGAGTCTTCCCTGTGTAGGATCACAGGATGAATTGCCCCACATTGTCAAAGAAAAGACAGGCATAGCTGGGAACCAGGGCAGTACCCGTGGCTGCACCTTGGATTTGGAGAAAGTGGGAAAGATTGAAAGGAGAAGTTATTAAAGGTGAGTATGTTTAGTCAGGCGAAGAAGGGTGGTGGTGGAAGGGGAATGAATGGTTCAGTCTGTTATCCAGAAAGAAATGGAGAGACTTGAGGCCTTCTTTTATCATCCCTTTATTTTCATGTCTCTCGGACTGACAGCCTTAGTTTTGTTAGCACTCAAAACATCTAAAGATAGATCATACTAAAATCCAGACAGTCATTCTACATTGAACAAGACAACTTCTATGATGAACGGATGGGTTCACCTATATTCCTTAAAGCCCTGCGATCTGACCAAATAAACTCAGACTGAAGAAAACCTTTTCTTTCAAAAACAGAAATATCTGACGAATTCAGCCAATGTCAGTGAAATGAGAAACTAGTTAATCTTTCCGGTGAAAGACCTTTCATCAGAACCAATAAAGTAACAAAGTAAATTAGTCAAAGCAGCAGAGAATATTGGGCAAGGCCATGGGTGAACAAAGGGTGGAGCTGTAATAGTATGCAATGATGACACCATTGGATAACAGTTGAGCTTTGATGCTTGAGTAATGTGTTGATAATGTGGTGATGATGTATTTCTGGGTCTCTGGTGACTGCTGAGCAGACCAGAATTCACATATTAAAAAAAAAGTAGGGAAGAATTGAGAGGAATGACATGTACAGATGGCTGGCCCCAACACAAACAGAAGGAAAGCTGTCTGAAGATGAACTGTTCAAAATTGAGTGCTGCAAGCTGCATTCTGCTTTCTGACACAGCTATCCATCAAAACTGGTCAAGTCAGTGATGGTGAGCTTCAAAGTCAGGACTCTCTTATAGATTCAAGACAACGTGTAAAACAATAAAATACCACCTTGGAGCAAAACCATTTCTGATAATATTTTTTGGGAGGTTCAGGGACCTGAAACATTAATTCTAAAATCATAGGTGATGAGTGGCAACAGCATGGTTGAATCATTTGCCTTTAATGAATAGCTTTTTTTTTATCACATGGTTATTGCTCATTGAATGCAAATTAAGTTTTATGATTATTTTAAAAAATATTGTAATAGTGACCATTTTGAAGGATGCAGGCCTTTTAATGTTTCCTATTACATTATAAAAATGTAGGTGGTGAAATGAGTTTGGATTTACTCCAATTCACAGTACAAATCTGATCTCAAAGGCTTCTTTCTCTACCTCCAACTACAATTTCACCAACACTTTCTTCCATCAGGTATTTATTTGGATTTCTTGAGTGAGGCAACACAGCAGTGAGGCCATGGACCATTTCCAGATTACAAAGGAGGAGGTGCTTGCTGTCCTGGGTAAGTAAGGGTGTTTAAATCCCCAGGGCCTAATAATTTATTTCCTGAGACCTGAGGAAGGGTTATGCAGATATTGAAGGGACCCTAGCAGAAGCATTTAAAACATTCTTAACCAGTGGTGAGCAGCCAGAAGATTGAAGGATAGCTAATGTTATTCTGTTGTTAAAAAAGGATTTAAGAATAATTCAGAAAATTATATAGGCCGGTGAGTCCATCAATTGTGGGTAAATTATTGGAAGGCATCCTAAGAGACCTTTCACCAGATGTAAAAATCATTATTTAGACTGTGTTCAATTTTCCTTTGTAAATTCAACCCCATTGCTCATATAAATAAAGGCAGTCCCAAGGTTACAAGCAACTCATACTTACAAACGGATTGTTCCCCAATCCGCACGTGTGTATAAACAAGCATAACTTTACGAATGTTAAATAAGAACCATAAGTACCTATTCCGCCTTACGTACAAATTCAACTTATGGATAGACCCAGATAAAAGAACTCATTTGTAACCTGCGAACTGCCTGTAGGACTTAATTCTGAGATGTCCTCACTGGGTCTCAACACCCCCTCTGTAACTAATCCTGGACTTCCTAATGGAAAGAGCACTGTCTATCCAGGTCGGTAGCAGAATATCAAGCACTATAATGCTGAACACTGACGCATCTCAAGGCTGTGTGCTCAGCCCTCTCCTATTCACGCTACTGACCCATGAATGCATCACCAGATCCAGCTCCAACAGTGTCATCAAGTTTGCAGATGACACACCAGTAGTCAACCTCATCAGAAACAATGCTGAGTAGCACTACAGAGAAGAGGTGGAAAATCTCATGAAATGGTGTGAGAGTAACAACCTGAGTCTCAATATGGACGAGCGAAGGAGATGATCGTGGACTTCAGGAGGGGACCAGGAGGACTTCCCTTCACTATGCATCAACAACTCTGTAGTAGGGAGAGTGGAGAGCACCAGGTTCCTTGGAAATGACTTAACTAGTGACCTATGTTGGACACTCAACATCTCCTCACTTGTCAGGAGGCACAACAGTAACTGCACTTCCTGAGAAGAATGAAGTGGCAGGGCTACCCGACCACCATTATGTCAACCTTCTAAAGGAGCTCTATATTAAGAGCATCTTGGCCTATTGCATCACAGTGTGGTCCGGTTGCTGCAGAGAAGTGGATTGGAGGTCAATCCACAGGACGAAAAAGGTGGCAGAGAGGATGACGGGAGTCTCCCTTTACCCCCCACACCCCAGCAATGTGATCTACTAGGATCATTGTCTGAAGAGGGTGTGCACAATCATGGAGGACCCCTTCCACCCTCCACACAGCATCTTTCAGGTGTTCTCATTGAGGAAGAGATATAGGAATATGAAAGCAGCATCATCAGGTTAACCATATAACCACTTACACTACAGAACAGGCCAGTTCGGCCCTACTAGTCCATGCCGTAGCAAATCCCCACCCTCCTAGTCCCACTGACCAGCACCCGGTCCATGCCTCTCTAGTCCCCTCCTATCCATGTAACGATCCAGTCTTTTCTTAAATGTAACCAATGATCCCGCCTCGACCACGTCTGCCGGAAGCTCATTCCACATCCCCACCACCCGCTGCGTAAAAAAATTTCCCCTCATGTTCCCCTTATAATTTTCCCCCTTCAATCTTAAACCATGTCCTCTAGTTTGAATCTCCCCCTTTCTTAATTGAAAAAGCCTATCCACATTTACTCTGTCTGTCCATTTTAAAATCTTAAACACCTCTATCAAGTCCCCTCTCAATCTTCTACGCTCCAGAGAAAAAAGCCCCAGTCTGCACAACCTATTAAGCAAAATATACTGCATTTTACCAAGGGCAGTGAGAATTCTGAACGACCAAGGAACTACTGACACTAACCATTGTTATGAGTCCAGATGACCCCAAGACCCAGCAACAAGAGATATTCACCAAGACAAATGGTTACTTAAACAAAAGTTGCTTTTAATTAACTTTAAACATGAAAACAGAATCACACTTTAACAACACTATTAACTTAACCCCCTTCTAATTCTAAGTGCATGTGTATGTAATGTGTGTGTAAGTTCAGAAAAGTTCTTTGGTTCACAGTCCAATCTCACTTCTCATTCCTCCAAGTTCACTGGTTTCAGGAAATTCTTATACTGTGCACAGAATTTCACATATAAAGTTCACCAGGTTTTGGTGTTTGAAAGATAAATGGTTACTGCTCAGGAAGGTTCTTGTTGGTTTTCAGAGAGAGATTTGTTGTTCACTGGACACCCACAACTGATTCCTTCTGATCAGCCACTTCAATGTCTTGCTGAAGAAACATGCCCCATCAGGGTTTTCCAGATGATAACCTCTTTCTTTCAGGTCACCACAAAGTTCCTTTTTGTTTTCCTTATTTCAAGTGAAACATTAGACAGCCAGTCCTCTCCTCTTGCATGATTCACAGAGGCTTTGACCTGGCTGAACTAAGCAATCACAAATCATTTTCCAAATGGGATTTCCCACAAGTTTTACAGCTTGTCCTGTTCCAGTCCCAGCTGCTGCTGCTGACTGTAAAACTGCAAAACTGATCTGTCTGTCTGTCTCTCTCTCTCAGAAAAACCCTGTTTGACTCTCTTACTTGAAAACCCACATGATCCTCCTGGATCAGCAAGTATCACTCCTGTCAGCTTCGACAAGTTCTTTAATCTGTTGCCTTTTTGTAAACAACAATCCATTAGTGAAGTCTCTTGGGCACTCTCCAAAGCTTTTGCAAAGACTGTTGGCCCCAACATGTCTAGTGTGAGCCGAGCTCCAGTATTTTTAATAAGATCTGTTTTAAAGTGTTTGTATGTAACCCAAAAACCCTGCCCCGGTTTTTCTCCCAAAATCATATCTATGTTCTGTCACACCATCCAAGAATCTCATATGTACAAAGCAATATTTAATTATGTTTATAGATATAATACTTGTCCTGCATATGCATTATTTGTCTGTATGTGCATTATGTCTGGTTGTGTGCTTGTTTTGCACCTTGGACTGGAGAAAGCTGTTTCATGGGTTGTACTTGTCCAATCAGATGACAATAAATTTGTCTTGACTTGTCTTGACATGTGGAAATGATTTACACAACCTTTGATGCTGTGCCTTATGTTTTGTGATCTCAGACTATTTCCCACTCTCTTTGTTGATGTGCTCTGCTGGGCCTATAATTATGTCTAATCTCTCATGTTACAGTTCATCCTTCAATTCGTCATATCCTTCTTCAATACTAATGTTGTATTTAAAAGATGGGGAACTTCAGCAACACCTAAGCTTCAGAGAGATATTAAACATTAGAAATCTCATTCCAGATCTGTCCCCAGCAATATTTAATATTTCAGGAGATACATAAGTTTTGTAAAAAACTAAGAGTAGCTGAACATTTGCAGTAGCCTGCTATGCTGTGGGGAAGATCACATTTGCTGATTATCAGAGAGAAAAAAGGTCATCATAGAATCTCATATCATAGAATCCTCCCCACAATCATAGATTGTCATAAAATCCTCTCCACCCCTTCACCCCAAAGAAGTATGAAAAAAACATCATGGCAGATTTATTTCTCTTCGTGTGGCCTAAATGTAGTATACCATTCACAATTATAACCTTTACAAAACCGATATCAATTTAACACTAGTTTCACCTGGCATATTCTCTACTATGCACTACTGTCCATGATATTTTATAAATATATATTATCATTAATGATTCTCTGTCCAAAAGCAAGCACAAAGTAAACAAAATGAATAGGATGATACTAAAATTGTGTAAAGCCACATCACCAACAATTGGCAATCAAAGCAGAGTCAGGTGCATATAAGAACCCTATGCTTTTCTCCCAGTACCCCTTTGCCCAAATCCCCTGCTTCAGTTTAGATTCTCCATTTACTTTAATGACAAAGTGGATATTGGCAGCTATTCACCGAGTATCCATCTAGTTTTTTTTAAACAAAAAGCATTCAATAAGTAATTATCAAAAACACATGCACAAGAAGTTAAATTATCAAATAATTCATTGTGCAGATTTGATGCCATTTACTGTTCATGTGGTTAATGAAGACTTTCTTTTTCAGAGAAATTTTTTTTAAGCACAGCAGATTGTTAAAATGCAGTATATTTTGCTTAATAGGCACGATCTGAATACCATTTGGGAATGTCAGATTATGTATAACAGGATAATGTAAGGATGTGTTAAAATGTAATACTTTTTGAACAGGTTGGACTGAATAGGGTTAAAACAATATTACTGTAAGAATGTGAGGTACAGTAAATAATATACAATGGATAAAAGTCTGAACTGATATTCTATATGCATTGTAATGTCCTACTTTGAAGAGAAACCAAATTCACTGCTGAGTTGAATCAAAACTGTGCAAAGTAGCACACATTGGCAGAAGCCCAAATATTAAAATAAATGAATGTTTCCAGATTCTGATTTTAAAATAATTTAAAACAAATGTTTTCCACAGGGGAACACGTTTACATAACCCTTGTGCCTGTTGTAATAACAAGCAGGTTTATGACTAGGTTGCTTTATAAACCATACATAGATAGTACACGGATGTCTGCTACTCTGAATCCAACCTTGATGCCTGCATACATGGTACTGACCTAATTCTAACTATCATCATTAACTCCTTAACTGCTGAACAGTTAAGGATATTCTGTTTCTTCAAAAATTGTTTTCCTTGAAGTATCTTTTGTCCATAGAACACATTCCTGGTCCATAGAGTGTAATTGATTTACAGTCTGTTTCCCTATATTCAAAAAGCTTGGGACCGGACAATTTTTGGTTATTGGGTTTTTGTTTGGGTTAACGAACAATAGCTTTAAGGAGCGCACTAGCATCAGTAGTAAACTTGTATCAGTGGTTAAACAACAACAAAATCTATGGCAGGATTTTCGAGCATGAAATAATGGTTAATACAGACCAAAAGAAAAACAACTTGATCTTTGATTCCAAAGTAAGATCCCCACATGGGTGAGAAATATTTTTCAACTTGTGGTGTCAGTAACCGCAAAAAAAATTTTGATTTTGAGTATAGCAATAGCAGTGGCACGGAAATGTATGGAAATCAGGTAATTTTATCAGGTTGGATACGGAAATTCAAAATTGGAAAAGATTACTGATAATTTAGGGAATCAACCTGAGAATGTTGATGTGATTTGAAACCATATATGGATTTCATCAGTAAGAGTCCATCCACTCCTCCCAATTGATATGTACAGGATAGAATAATATGTTAGGAATATATGAATAGTGAATGATAAATAAATTCAGGTGTTTTTGCTTTTTTTCTCTCTTTATTTTTGCTTTTTCTTTGGGAGTGGGGAAGGGAGGGGGATAAAAAGGAAAAAATATATATTTATCATTTTTATTATATTGTGTTGTTGGATGATGAAGAATTTATATATGCACATTGAAGCAAATGAAAAATAAAATTTTCCAAATAAAAGTTCAGTTAAGGGATTATTTTGCTTACTGGAACTTCAGATAAGGGGAACTGTACTGTATAAGCTTATTTGTCCAAGAACATTTCCATTCCTTCCACTAAACAGAAATGAATTTACCTTGTACTTCCCAAAAAAAGGACCAGACCAACATCAAAGTGTTCTTACCACACTAGTCCCATTTTCATTCCGCATCTAAAATATAGTGAGTGTTTTATATTGACATTGTATTCATGATTGCAATAATTTCAAGTGTTCAATATACAGACTCCATTCAGGCAGGATGGAACTGTGCAGGCACTAAAAAGATGGATTTGAAATCATCTGTTGTGCTCGAGGAGCAAGGATGCTCCAGCATCTGTCACATAAGTCGCCCTCAAAGCTTTGCCATACCCCTAAACATGCGTACGCATGCACACACACACACACACACACACACACACACACACACACACACACACACACACACACACACACACACACACACACACACACACACACACACACACACACACACAATCCTGAAGCAAATGTAAAATCAAGGATATCTCTTTGCTATGGAAATAGAGGACTGACATTCTCCAACAGCTAGACCAGGGTCAAGCATTTCCGTTTCAGGGAGCATGTCAACGTATGCAGACAAATCTCAGTCTCTTCCATTCAAAAATTAATTTAGTCAATCCTCAGAATTTGCTCCCAAGGGCACCAGTGTAATAATTTCCATGTTCCACATCAGCTGTCACAGTCATGCTTCTCAGTGAACCTTACAACTAGGTCCAAATTATGACAGTTTTGCACCTTGGGCCTGTGCCTGTGCCTGTGAAAACTGATACAAAAACTGGCAAAGCAGCCAGCAGACAGAGGAAACCTTCACTCTACAAGAAGGAATGGAATCCAGATTCCAAAAGTAGAAGGAAACTGTAACAAATAAATTTTAAATTTAGACATACAGCATGGTAGCAAGCCCTTCCAGCCCATGAGACTGTGCCACCCAAATTCACCTAATTAACCTACAAACCCCACAGGTTTTGAAGTGTGGGAGGAAACCAGGGCACCCAGAGGAAACCCACATAGATATGGGGAGAACATGTAAACATTTTACAGACAGCATGGGATTCGAACCAAGGTCATTGACATTGCCTTAACTGCTGCACGAACTGTCCCACCAAGAACTCAAGATCCAAAAAGCAAAATAATGGATAAGATCTTAGTTTAAGCATATAATTTGTTAAAGTATTGTTTATTACAGAGATAAAAAGCAAAGACAAAACTTTGAAGAGAGGAGTCAGATTTCAGATTTATTGTACACACATGACATTACATACAACCCTTTTTCCCGTGGGCACAGCAGAATTGCCACTAATTGGTAGTGCAAAAAACTGCACACAGCGTAAACATGTAAACAATAAAAGAACTGTAAACAGATAACAAATATAAACAAACTGTGCAATGCAGACTGAAAGAAAATCAAAGTGCACAAGTAAGAGTCCTTAAATGAGTCTCTGACTGAGATTGTTGTTGAGGAGTCTGATGGTGGAGGCGTAGCAGCTGTTCCTGAACATGGTGGTATGAGTTTTTGGTACGTATACCTCTTTCTTGATGGCAGCAACGAGATGGTGTGGGTCTTTGATGATTGCTGCTGCTCTCCGATGGCAGTGTTCCTTGTAGGTGTTCTCAATAGTGAGGAGGGTTTTGCCTGTGATGTCCTGTGCTGTCCACAGTTTTTTGGAGGGCTTTTCACTCAGGGGTGTTGGTGTTCCCATACCAGACCGTGATGCAGCTGGTCAACACAATTTCCACCACACATCTGTCGAAATTTGCCAGAGTTTCTGGTGTCATACTAAACCTCCGCAAACTCCTGAGGAAGTAAGGGCGCTGACGTGCTTTCTTCACAATGCCATTGGTGTGTTGGGTCCAGGAAAGATCCTCTGAGATAGTGACTCCCAAGAACTTAAATGTGCTCCCCTCTCCACCTCTGATCTCCCAAAGATCTGGTTTTCCGTTCCTGAAGTCAACAATCAGCTCCTTAGTTTTGGTGACTTTGAGTGCAAGGTTGTTGTTGATGCACCATTTAGCCAAGTTTTCAATCTCCCTCCCGTACGCTGACTCGTCCCCATCCTTTATATAACCCACAACCATGGAATTGTCAGCAAATTTGTAGATGGTGTTATTGTCATACTGAGCTACTCAGTCGTAGGTGTAAAGTGAGTAGAGCAGAGGGCTAAGAGCACAGCCCTCCGGTGCTCTGGTACTGATGGAATGATGAAAACATCTGGGAACTTTGAACAGTAGGAAAAAGGAACAAATGTTGAGATGCATATGGGAGATACTGAAAGAGATGGAAAAGGAGATTTCAGAGTGTTCTGGGAATTAACCATGGAGGGGTTGGAAGCAATAAACAAATGCACTGGAGAAACTCAGCAGGATACACATAATACACAGGAAGTAAAAGGTTAACAATATTTCGTACCTGGAGTCTTTGCTGGAATAACAAACAAACAGGGGAGGGGGAAGGAGGAGAGAAGAGGAGGGAATAAAAGGATGAGGAGGAGCACCAGCTAACAGGTAAGAGGTAACAGGTAGATACAGATGGGAAGGGAGAAGACAAAATTGCTGAAAAGTGATCAGGGAGAGGGGCAGAGGGCTAAGAAGGGCTAAAATACTGATGGGAGAAGGGGCTGGAGTGCTGGAGGAAAGGAGACAGAGGGATGAGGGAAAATTAGAATAATAGTTAGAGACTGGCCAGTAACCACTCAAAATATGATGAGAGACGAAACCTCTATCAGTAATGATGAGCAGGAAACTTTATGATTGTTGTACACATCCCATCTTGATCACTAATTGCTTTTAAGAGGAGAAATCTGTCATTTCTATTGAATCTGGCCAGCAATGTGACTCTCAACTGCCTTCTGAGTGGCCAGAAAGCCATTCATTCAGGGCCAATTAAGAATGGACAATAATCAGTGGCCTAAGCAATGTTGCAGCAATATTGCCTTAATCCTATATATGAACAAAAAGAAAGCTAAATATTAATGTCAGATCAAAAACGTATGCAAGGTTTTGTCATAGAAAATAAAAACAGTATTAAAAAAAGTACTGTGGCCATGATCACAACATAGTTATTCCAATGGGTCGTTTTTGGGGACCTGCATTAGACTGGTCATGAACAACATTCTCAGTTCTTATTGGCTGATCCTTTATTTCTTGAGATTGACATTTCAGTCAGTTAGAAATCCCAAATTATTGTAAGCTGATCTGACACCAGGATAAATCGAACTGGAAGATAGCCTCCTGTTAGATTACATATCACCTTTAGGTGGCACTGGAGAATATGACCAGTACTGTTGATAAATTATGATATAGAAGTGCCACTGTACGTTTGAGTGGTATTGTCAGGCAATTACTGGTACAAAGCTTTTACCAGCCATAGAAAAAAGATCCCCTTGAAGTTTCTAATCACCATTCAGAATCAGAATCAGAACTTTTTAACATGAACACATCACAAAATTCATTGCTATACAGCAGCATTGCAGTGCACGGATTCATATAAACCACATTACAAAAATAAATAAAACATATAAACAAAAAGTCGAAGTAAGGCTGTGTCTTCAGTTCTGTGGTGAACTGAACTGTATTCTTTTCTTGATTACCTGGCTCAGCTCTGTCCTGTGACTATACCTGCAGCCTCTCCCTCTTTCGACCTTGCATAAAGCCTCCATCACCCTGATCTTTCCTCAGAAAAGCTCGGGTCACGGCACAGGACGATGTCCTTGTCCATTGTGAATAAAAGCCTGTAGATCATGGACTCAGTCTCAGCCTAGAGTTATTTACTGTGCATCAGGTTCATTGATCATTCAGGAATCTGATGGGAATGGGGGAAGAAGCTGTCCTTTTGCCACTGAGTGTATTAAAGGGCTGGCTCACTTTACAGATAAAATTCAAGTTTTCTATGGTATTAAGTAAAAAATGATTTTGAAATTCTCTCAGGTTGCATAAATTTACTATTGTTAATGACTGGTAGCTTTTCCATTGCAAATTAAAGATAGTACTCCAAAATATTGTCCACAGAAAACCATCTTTTTTGCTCCATCTTTAGTGGCTTTATTTTGTGGAAGGCTGCTTCAGTAACACTGAATGATAGAGCTCAATTGGGAGATCTCAAAATACTTTATAACCAAAGAAGTACATTTGAGGTGCTGCAATATAAGGAAAGCAGAAGGCAGTTTATGAAAGAAAAGGATCCCACAAACAGCAACAGATTATATTGCTATTTCATTTTCATCCCCAGGGGCTGACAAACTCTATCCCAGGTCTCTGAGGGAGTTAAGGGATGATATTGTTGAAGATTCTTCAAGTCCCTGAGTGTCAACATCTCTGAGGATCTGTTCTGGGGCCTCCATATCGATGCAATAACAAAGAAGGCTCACCTGCAGCTATACTTTGTGAGGAGATTTGTTGTCACCAAAGACTCTTGCATGTTTCTACAGGTTGTACCATGGAGACCATTCTGACTGGTTGCATCACTGTCTGGGACAAAGGTGCCAATGCACAGAACAAGAAAAAAACTCCAGAGAGTTGTTAACTTGGTCTGCGACTTCACGGGCATCAGTCTCCACACCATCGAGAACATCTACAAGAAGGAGTGTCTTAACCAAGCAGCCTCTATCCTCAAGGATCCCCACCACCCAGACCATGCCCTCTTCACATCGGGGAGGAGATACATGGACCTGAAGATCAACATTCAGCAGCACAAGGACAGCTTCTTCCCATCTGTCATCAGATTTCTGAATGGACAATGATCCAAAGACACGACCTCACTTTCTTTTATTTTGCACTAATTTATTAATTTTTAAATGTAATTTTATAATAATATTTGCACTTTTGATGCTGCTGCAAAACAACAAATGTCATAACATGTTCATGACAATAAATTCTGATTCAGATCTTTGTACCGTCTTTAGCCATGGGCAAGACTGAGAAAACTGAGATTAGTCAATGTTGTTTCAGAGAGTAACAGAGATAATCAAGGAAGTTTTAGGGCAATGAGCCTTCCACCATTGGTAGGGAAGTTATTAGAAGAGATTCTTAGATTTACTTGCATTTGGAATAACATGGACTTATTAGGGATTGTCAGCATGGATTTGTGTGGAGAGGTCCTATCTCACAAATCTGAGTTTTGTGGAAGCGACAAAGATGTTCACGAAGTTGATGCTGTTCATCAACATTGGACATGGTTCCATGGTGGGGTGGTCCTCAAGATTAGGTCACATGGGATCCGAGGTGAGTTGGTATGAATCAAATAAAATAGGCTTCGTCATAGTAGACAGAGGGTAGCGGTAGAGGGGATTTTTTTCTGACTGGACATCAGTAACCACTGGTTGTTCCTTGAAGAAGGTCTCAGGTCTGAAAAGTCAGCAAATATATCTTTGTCTCCTATGGATGCTGAAAGAACAGTTGAGTTGGAATGTTTCATCTTGCAGGGTGTCTAGCCACCCTCCTCACCAGGCAAGCCTGGTGGGGGGAGCTGGTTTAGTTACTAACTACCTGACTGACAACATAAAATTATTTAAAAAAAACTGAATTCAGTCCTTGACCCTCCCTTAAATGTAGTAATGGAGATGTTGAAATTGTAGTAAAGGCACAGAACTGCTGGAGGAACTCACAGCATTCTTAGGAGGTAGATATATACAACCAATGCTTTGGGACATGTGCTTTGGCCACTCAATGGAAATGACTAGTGTGGAAGGCTTTTAAAGAATTCGAAAGGATATAGATTGATTACAGATATGGATGGAGGAATGACAGAGTTTCATCAGGACAAATGTGAGGTCAAATATTTGGAGGTCAAATGCAAGAGGGAAGTATAAAATAAACGATAGGACCTTCAGGAGCATTGATGTACAGACAGACAAGTTCATACCTCCCAGGAAGTGGCATTATAAGTGGGAAAGAAGGCATACAGCATGTTTGCCTTCATCAGTTTAGGGATTGAGTTTAAAAGCTGCCAAATAATTTTGCAGCTGTAAAAACCTTTTGTTTGGCCACATTTGGAATGTTGACTGGACTCCTTCTTGCCACATTATAGGAAGGATGTCGAGGTTTTGGAGAGTGTACAGAAGAAGTTTACTGGGATTTTTCATGGACTGGAATGTATTTGCGAGAAGGAAAGATTAGACAAACTTGGATTGTTTGCTGTGGAGTGTTGGAGGTTGAGGTGAGACCTGCCAGAAATTTTACTAAATTCTTTTTAAGGTATATGGCATGGTAACAGGCCCTTTTGGCCCATGAGCCCACACTGCCCAATTATACCCAATTAACCTATAACCCTCATACATTTCTGAAGGGAAGGAGGAAACTGGAGCACCTGGGGAAAACCCATGAAGACATGGGAAGAATGTACAAACTCCTTTCTGATAGTGCTGTGTTTTTAAAAAAAACATTTATTGTTCATTTGCACCCATAACAAATATAATATTTCTCCATAATCATACACAATAATAAATGATGCAAAAAGAATACATAATTTTATATTTTCTCCCCCCCCCCCCACCCTCCCCATCCCTTCCCAAAACAGTAGGACAAAAAAAACAACCTGAATTTGTCATATAGCATTAATTAATTAATTAATTAGATTTTTACAAATATAAACTTAAACCTCTAAGTTAACTAGGCAGAGCTGGAGTGGGAGTGGTGGAGGCTGTAGATACATTTTTGCCAATGAAATCCATATATGGTTTCCAGATCTTGTAAAAATTTTCTGGTTGATTCCGTAAATTATACCTTACTTTCTCTAATAGGATACAATCTTGTAATTCCATTTTTCATCTATTCAACCCCACATCATTGCCTAATTTCCACATTACCACCATACATTTCTTTGCTATTGCTACATTTAAAAACTTCCTCTGATAAATATCTAACTTCATATTATGAATATCGCCTACCAAAAATATTCTCAAATCTTTTGAAACTTGTTTCTTCATAATTTGTCCCAATAAAGTACTCATATCCTCCCAGAATTTTTCTACTTTTTTCACACTGCCATACTGCATATAAAAAGGTTCTGACCTCTTTATTACATCTAAAACATTGATCAGAGCAATTGGAATTAAATGAATGTAATTTATGTGGAGTATAATATATATGATGTAAAAAATTGAATTGTATCATATGATATCTGACATTAATTGTTTTTGTTGCACTCTCCTAGTATAATTTTGACCCTACTTCTTCTTGAATTTGTATATTCAGATCACTTTCCCATCTTAATTTAGATTTAAATAAATCTTTTTTCTGCATCGTCTCTTGCAATTCTATATACATATTAGTAATAAATCTTTTAATAAACATTTCAGTTATTAAATATTCAAATTGACTTTGCTCAGGTAATCTAAAATTCATCCATAACTTACTTTTTAGTATGATTTAAGTTGATAATAAGAAAAAAATATTATTATTTGGTATATTATCCTTATCTTGCAATTGGTTAAAAGACAAAAAAAACCAAAAAAACAGTCCTTTATGCTTTATATTCCACAATTATATCAAATGTCAAAAAATGAATTATTAACTGTAAACGGAATAAGGGTTTTGCTCTAGTAATATTTTAGCTATTTGATAATTCTTCATTCCTCTTTCTACATGGATTCTATTCCATGCCTTTAATATATGTTTCAAAATTGGTGTATCTAAATCTCCCTTTCATGAGTTGTTCATGCCATTTATATAAAATACATTCGGAATTATTTTCTCCTATTTTACTCATTTCAATCTGTACCCACAGTGTCTTTTCACCAGTCTGATAACAGAAGGACAAAAATCAAAGTAGAGCTGCTTTGTAATATTTTTTTTAAATTAGGCAATTGCAGTCCCCCCGATCATATTTCCACGTTAATTTTCCCAATGCCATCCTGAGCATTTTGTCTCGCAAAATAACTTTCCTTACATTTTTATTAAGATCTAGAAAAAAATGCTGTTGGTACAGAAATTGGTAATGTTTGGAATAGGTATTGCATTCTATGAAAAAATAATAATTTTAATTTATTTAAATAGTTATTCAAATTCTTATCAATATTAATTCCTACATATCTAATTGCCTCTTTCTGCCATGTAAATTTTGTTGCTTTCTTAATTTTGATAAAATCATTCTCAATCCTTGGCATCAGTTCACTTTTGTCAATATTTACTTTATAACCTAAAACTAAGCCATACTCCACCAATCGTACATTTATATTTTTAATGAAATTTCAAGGTTTGTAAGATATAATATAACATCATCTACAAAAAGACTAATATTATGTTCTTTATTTTCTCTCTTGAAGCACTTAATCTCATTATTTCTTCTTATCACCTCTGCTAAAGGTTCTATAGCCAATGCAAATAAAAAAGGTGATAATGGACAACCCTGTCTAGATGATCTTTCCAATGAGAAATTAATATTTGTCTTTTTGAAACTATATTAGCATTTGGGTGATTATATCCAATTTATAAAATTTATTGGAATTCCAAATACCTTCAAAACTTTAAATAAAATTTCTCATTCTAATCTATCAAATGCTTTTTCTGCATCTAAAGCCAAGGCTACTGATGGTAATTTTCTTTTTTGAGCTACATTTGATAAGCTTAAAAACTTGACAATATTATCAGCTGATCTTCTATTGTTGACAAAACATTTTTGGTCCAAATTTATCAATTTAGGCAAACATTTAGCTAACCTATTAGATAGTAATTAAAACAAAACTTTATAATCTGTGTTCAATAATGAATATTGGTTAATATGATGGAAGCGAGGGATCCTTCCATTTTGTTTTGAATAATCATTACTAATGCTGTTTTAAATGACTGTGATAATCATAGGAATCGTTCATTTGATTTAGCAATCCACAGTCCCAGTTTTGAACCCCCAGGTCACTGGCACTGTAAGTGTTGCTCTTTTAACTATTAGAGGCATTGATAGTGTAGATAGACAGACTTTTTTTACCCCACGATTGTGATGTCAAATGCCTGAGGGTATAGGTTGAAGGTGAGAGGAGGTTGTTAAGTTTAAAGGAGATGTGCAAAGAAAGATTATACACAGAGAGAGATAGGTGCCTAGAAACTGCTGCCAGGGAAGATAGGATAAGAAGATGAAATAGCAATGTTTTAGAAACATTTAGACAAATATTTTTCAAACTGTTTCTTTCTACTCACATACCACCTTATGTGATCCCTATGCCATAGGTGCTCTGTGATTAGAAAGGGATCATTTAAGGTGGTATATGGGTGGCACAAAAAAAAGGTTGAGAACCACTGCTCTATACAATTATTACTGAAATATTTTGCTTGAGAAAAATTGTCATTGGTCCATTTCCTTTGAAGTTATAAAAGTGCACATAACAAGTTAATTAGGTACAATTAAAACAGTGGTTTTCAAACTTTTTCTTTCCACCCACATACCACCTTAAGCAATCCCTTACTAATTGCAGAGCATCTATGGAATAGGGATTGCTTAAGGTGGTATGTGAGTGGAAAGAAAAAGTTTGAAAATCATTGATTTAGACAAACACATGAACAAACGAGGAATGAAATGGTAAAGACCATGTTCAGGGAGACAGATTCAATAAGATTGTCAACATAGTCAGGGTTTGAATCTGGTGCTGTCTGTAAGGAGATTGTACATTTCCTTGTAACTTCAAGGGTTTTCACTGGGTATTCTGGTTTCCTCCCATGCTTCAAAAATGTACGAGGGTTGTAGGTTAATTGGGTCAGAGCAGAAATATTGAGCCCACAGAGTCCATCCAAACTGCCAACCCTCTAACTTATTGCTCCCTCTAACAAACACGCACACGTGCATACACACACATGCACGCACGCACACGCACATGCACATGCGCATACACACACACACACACACACACACACACAAACACACACACGCACACGCACACGCACACACACACACACACACACGCACACACACACGCACACACACACGCACGCACACACACACGCACACACACACTTATTTGGAGGTTATTCTTACCTGTTTCTTCTCTATTATGAGCTTTGGGTGTGAAAAATGTTTTTTTTTCTGACCAAACATCCAGGCAATACACAAAGCTGTCTTCTGTGCCTACCTGGAAGTGAAGAGAAAAGTACATTTGCTGATGGGACTGTCAGGATTAGCATTAGGGTCATGAACCACGTGTAAAAATTTCTCACCATGTGGTCCCAGAAACCCACTAACCTTCCACCATAACTACCAATTATCTTCTACTCTACACCCAGAGCAAACCTCACCAAGAAGTTACAGAGTGAAAAATGATGCCACACCACTTTCTCCACTTCACCAGCAAACCTCCAGCTGTGATGGTTCTCCTTCATTTTCCAACAGTCACACAGAATGACAGACCTGGTGACAGCCAAGTATACACAAACTGGTGCAATTAGTGGTATAACAAGAGGACAGTCTTTGATCACGGCTGCACTATGCCGCAAATTCAAATGGCCAAGATATTCAGGGGAGGGGTTTTACTGTATTTCACCCCTATGTGAGTGGTATGGGGTGAGAGCTGCATTCAGCATGACCTTATAATCTTCCTATCCCAGCTGCAAATTAACTATATCGCCACATGAACTGGTAGAAATCTCGAAGAGAACGTTGCCTGCTCAACATATTCCAATGCAACTTAAATGCAATCAAATTGCTATTGTGTTGAGACATAGTTTTTGGAGCCAAAATACCACAATGTGCCTCTCAAGAGTTGAGGACATGTTGCAACTCTACAACTCTCTGGTGAGACCACACTTTGAACACAATATTCAGATCTGGAAGGATGTGGAAACTATGAAGAGAGTACAGAGGATTGCCTGGATTAGGAAACAAGTCTTAAGAGGTAAGGTTAGCAGAGCTGTGAGTTTTCTCTTTGGAGTGAAGGATGAAAGGAGACATAATAGAGGTATACAAGATTTAGAGAGGCATAGATAATGTGGTAAGCCGGGACCTTTTTCCCAGGGTGGGACTTGCAACACCAAAGGAAATATGAAGAAAGTGAAGGGAGGGAAGTTTAGGAGAGATATTGTGGGTAATATTTTTTATACAGAGAGTAGTGAATGCCTGGAGTGCTTTCTCAGGAATGGTAGTAGAGGTTGCAACATTAGGATTGTTTAAGAGACTCTTAGAGATGCACATGGATGAAAGAAAATTAGAGGGTTATGAGACAGGAAGGGTTTAGTAATTTTTTTTGTTAGGGATCTATAGGTCAGCAAAACATTGAGGGCTGAAGGGCTTGTACTATGCTGTAACCTTCTCTATTATCCTATCCTAATCAGTTTAATTCTCCCCACGTTCTTATTATTCATGTACACGCTAGAAACAATTCACAGTGAGTAATTAACCTAAGAAATGTCCGTGTTTGTAGAATGTGGGAGGAAGCTGGAGCAGTCATGGTGAGAACATGCAAAGTCCACATTGGCACCAGTTAGGGTCAGGATCGAGCCTAGGTGGTCAGAGGTGAATCATTGTGCAAAAGCAGTTCTGAAACAAAAGCAGAAAATGCTGGAAATATTCAGAGTTTGAGGAAAGAGAACCAAACTGAAATAAAGTTACCACTTTAGGTTGAAGATTGACCTGTTTTCCACCATTTTCTGATTTTACTTTAGATATCCAAGTCCACAATTCATTAATTTTGATTCACTGGATGGAGTTCCTTTCTTTAAGAACTGCCCCTGGGATCTTTCATGTGGAACTAGTTCATTGTTTAATTTGCTTAATGAGCACCTCCAACTGTATGGCATTCTGTTAAGGTACCAAGGCAGTTTGTGTTGCACATGAGCCTCTGACTCAGAGCTAAGCCAAGCCAAATAACAGTCATTTCAAAGTCAGATTGCAGCCAAATCACCTAAAGTGTGACCTTCCTGTAAATGGAGACAGGTTGCTTGATTGTGCTGCTGGGAACGATTCTATTTCTTCCCATGGCTTCTTTACCTGAGCCTTAGCTTCTAGGTACACCCCCACCCACCATATGACAAGAATTGAATTTAACCTCGAGGCTGTCAGCCTCATTTACATTTCTAACTACCCAACTGAGTTCTTAGCATCTTCGTCTCTGTAAAACCCCAAGATGGCAGTTTGCAGCAGCATGGCATGATGGCATAGGGGGAAGACATGGAAAATGTCTTGCCTGGTAGAATTAATTAAAACCAGGCTTTTAATATTTTTAAAAACTGGATAATTTTTTAATTATTCTAAAAGTTTTTAAAAATGGCTGCAAGAAAATCTAAACCTCAAACTGTTTTTTAAAAAAGGCTACAACAGAAGTAACTGTAATGGAAGAAGCTGGGCCTACCTTGAAAATTCAGCCTCCAATCTTGATTCCACTCCAGCCTGTGACCTCCTCGGGTAAGAATTCATTCTCCCGCGCCACCTTCTCAGAGAGCTGGAGAAGATGACGCTGGTTTACGGGAAAAAACAGCAGAGACAACTACTGAACAACCGCGCATGCGTGGATCTTCGCACATGCACACAATGGAGCTGACCAGTTTGGAGCAAGTACCGTTGCAAGTCAAACGAAGTGCCCATACACAGTTTCAGTTATTAGCAACATCTACAGAAGAAGAGGAGGTCAGAATGGAAGAAGAAAGTTAGGTTCCACAGTCGCAAAGACGGGAGTCAGAAGAAGAAGGAGGAGGTCATTATACTCAAGGTAAAGTGGGTGCATATTATGTTGCTCCAGAACCTTTTGACCCACAGATTTTTAATAATATTTCTCAAAAAATTGATTCAATTAGTGAAAAAATGGTGCAACGTTTGCAGAAGTAAGAACAGATGTTACTGCACAATTGGGAGCTATTAAGGAATAAAGACAGACATGCCAAAGTGTATTAAAACTGTTGATGAAATTAAAATTAAGATTCAAAAGTTTGAAGAAGATTTTCAAGATTGTCATGTGGAAGAAGAAAGGTGTAAAGATAGAGAGTTAATAAGCAAGAAGATTCTTTTACAATGTGGGAAATTCACAAAAATGATTTATTGTACAAAGGTGACACTTTGGAAAGTCAGAGTCAAAGAAATAATGTCAAAATTGTTGGTCTTCCTGTGGATTTTGAGGGCACTAAATCCAGTACAATTTTTGGACCTTAAAATTTTCTTAATGGATTGGAACTTGATAGAGCTCATAGAGCTCTTAGAAAATAACCTTATCCAGGACAACCACCACACTCTATTTTAATTAAATGCTTACATTATCAAGATAGAGAAATGATTTTGAAGATGGCAGTTCAAAAAGCCGGGGAACAACAGAGCCCCTTAATGATTCAGAATAATAAAGTATTTTTTAAATGCAGATTTGAGTAATGCTATTGTTCAAAGAAGAAAAGAATTTCATCCAGCAAATTCAGTTTTATGGAAGAAGGGATATAAATTTGCTTTTCGATATCCAGCAGTTCTTAATGTCTTTTATAGAGAATGCCAAGCACAATTTTTTTGCTAATGAATCTGAAGCTTTGGAATTTGCTAATTTATTACCTAACAACAAGCAAAATAGGAGGCAATGTTATTCGCCTCAGCAAATGGAAAGCAGTCAAGATTAATCAAAACAAGAGATTTTAACAGAGGATCAAAAGCTGACTGACATTCAAGTTGAAATTGATGATGATCAAGTTAATAGAGACCTTGAAGAAGCTTTCCATACCTGATTCATATCAATTTTGATATTCTATCTAGGGGGGTGGATTCTCTTTTTCTCCCGCTTTTTTCTTCCTGGCCTCATGCCACTAGTGGCGAGAGCCACTTCTCATAATAAAGGGGGTTAGTGCTGGCCTATTCAGCAAGTTTGTTTTTTTTTATTTTATTTTATTGTTGGTGTTTCTTACTTTCTATCTTTGGAGATGCTGTATGTTTTAAGATTGGCTGTGGAAGCAAGGCATTCGGGAATGGAAATGGGAGTCAAGTATTTTTAAAATTATATTATGATGGTACATAGTTTGAATTAAGTAACATTTAATGCGAACAGGCTCAATAATCCAATTAAAAGGATGAAAGTTGATGTTGCTTTTTTTGCAGGAGACTCATTTGACTGAGAAAAAAACATCAAAAGTTGAAAAGTGAATGGGTTGGCCAAGTTATTGCTTCATCTTTTAATTTTAAAGCAAGAGGAGTGGCTATTTTAGTTTTTAAAAAGTTACCATTTAAATTAGAATCAACAGTTATTGACCCTGTGGGAAGATTTATTTTGGTGAATTGTCAAATTTATTCAGAATCTTGGACTTTTATGAATGTTTACGCACCCTATACAGATGATGAAAAATTTGTACAAGATCCTTTTTTTAATTTGGTAGAAACAAATGGAAATTTAATAATTGGTGGAGATTTTAATTGTTGTTTAGATCCAATTTTTGATAAATATCAGAAGTCTTTAATAAAAACAAAAACTGCTAAAAATAATTTTGATATTAATGAAATATTTGAATCTGGTAGATAGTTGGAGAAAATTGAATCCCAGGGAAAGATATTTATTTTATGCATATCACATTATTCTAGAATAGATTTTTTTTTAAATTGGCTCATTTGCAAGAAAGAATTGAATATGTACAATACAAATTTAGAATTGTATCAGATCATTCATCATTATAGATATCATATTTAAGTTCTGATAAAACTGATCCAATTTATAGATGGAAATTTAACTATTCCTTATTAAACCATATAATTGTGTAATTTTATGAGGAATCAAATACAAGTATATTTAGATGTAAATACTAATTCAGTTGATAATAAATTTGTTTTATGGGATGCATTAAAAGCCTATTTAAGAGGTCAAATAATGTTATTCAACTAAAATTAAGAAAAAATTATCTTAAAGAGATAGATACATTAGGGAAGGAAATAGCAATTTTGGAAAAAAAATTGTGTAAAGATTCATCGAGATAAAAGGTTGGAATTAATAAATAAAAATGCATTATGATTTGATACAGACATATAGAAAAATAAATTAATTGATAGAACTAAACAGCTATATAATGAATTAGGAGAAAGGGCACATAAGGTATTAGCTTGGGAATTGAAAATGTCACAAGCATCAAGAACTATTAATGCTGTTAAAAATAATTCAAAAATTTCTTTTCACCACAAGATATAAATGATTCTTTTAAGGAGTATTATAGTAAATTATTTAAATCTCAGTCAGTAGATGATGAAGGGGAAATTAATGCATTTTTACAGAAGCTTCAACTTCCATCTTTAAATTGTCAAGCTCATAATGATTTAGATTCTCTGTTTATGTTGAACAAAGTTATTAAGGCTTTAAATTCTCTGCAAAATGGTAAATCTCCAGGTGAAGATGGTTTTATGTGTGAATTTTATAAAAAGTTTAAAGATTTATTATTGCCTTTGTTAATGTATGTAATAAAACAAGCAATTCAAATGTTCTCATTACCAGAATTCTTTTCAAATGCTATAATAACAGTAATACCTAAGACAGATACAAATTTATTAAAACTAGAGTCTTATCGAGCTATATCTTTATTAAATGTTGATTCTAAGATTGTACCTAAAGTCTTGGCTAATAGATTGAATGTATATTTACCTGAATTGGTTTATTTAGATCAATCAATCAGGATTTGTTAGAAATAGATATTTTGCTAATAATATTGCTAAATTAATTAGTTTAATTCATATTTCTCAGAAGAAGTAATATTTAGCTTTAATTTTATCATTAGGAGCTGAAAAAGCTTTTGGTAGATTAGAATGAAATTATTTAAGGTTTTAGAAAAATTTCAATTTAGGTCAATATTTATTAATTGGATTAAGACTTTATATAGAAATCCTTTGGCCAGCATGGTTACTAATGGACACATTTCTTCTTCTTTTTCATTAACTAGATCAGCTAGACAAGGCTATCCTTTATCTCCTGCATTATTTGCTTTGGGAATTGAACTGTTTGTACAATTAATAAGACAAGATGTTAGTATTAAAGGAATTAAAGTTGATGAAGAGGAATATAGGGTTAGTATGTTTGCTGATGATGTAATGATCTACATAACAGATCCTAAAAATTCTTTATTTTCTTTGTACAATAAATTACAAGACTATGGAGAAATATCTGGTTATAAAATTAATTAGAATAAAAGTGAAGTGATGCCATGAGTGGGAGGAGATTATGATCTATGTAAACAATTGCCCAACTTAAAGGGACACAAAATCCAATTAAATATTTAGATATTAAAATTGATAGAAATTTGGATACTTTGTATAAATTATTTACCATTATTTAATAAAATTAGACGATTTAAGTAGATAGAAATGATTTAACTATAACTTTCATAGTTGAAGTTATATTAAATACTTGAATTGTATTAAAGTGAATATTTTTTTTCCAAGGATTCAATATCTTTTTCAGTCTACTCCTTGTCCAATACCTCAATTTTGTTTTAAAGATCTTAATTCAATGTTAGAATTTTGTATTTGAAGGGAAAATGGTTGGGGTCCCCTTGGAGAAATTAACTTGGAAATTTGAATTAGGTGGCTTACAACTTTCACTTTTTCATAATTATTATAAAGCTACACAATTGATATTTAAATAAATCCTCAGCCTGGGTAAATAGAGAGTTAACTAAAATTGATGTGAAGCGCATGCAAGTATTTATTTATAAATGGAACTCAAAATTGTTAATTGGTAGAGATCCACCAATATTGAAGCATTTAATTGAAATATGGAATAAAATTGATTATGAGATAGGTGGAAAAGGTAAAATTTCATCGAAAACATCTTTATATCAAAATAAGATTCTTCCTTTTACTGTTAATGATCAGTTTTTGAAGATATGGAACGAACTGGGGATTAAGAAAATTGAAGATTGTTTTGAATTTGTATCTTTTAATTGAATGAGGGAATAATTGAGATTCCTAGTAATACTTTCCTTTGTTATTATCAGGTAAAAATCTTATGCCATAGTTTAAAATTACCTCGACAATCTGGTTTGGAGTTATTACTTACTAAAGGAGAAACAAATCAATTTATTTCCAAAATATATGTTATTACAAAATAAAATGTCTGAACCGAATATTCATAAATCAAGATCAAAGTGGGAAACTGATTTGAATAGGAAGATAGATGAAAATGTTTTGGAAAAAATATGTAATGATAATATGACTAAGGTTATAAATGTAAGATAATAGATTGGTACAATATATATTTTTACATCAATTCTATTTAACCCCTCAAAAATTAAAGAGATTTAATTTAATTTCTTCAATTTTATGTTTTAGATGTGATGAAGAGATAGATATTTTCTTTCATTTGACTTGGACTTGTCCTAAGGTTAAGACCTTTTGGATGCAAGTTAAATTATTTTTGGAAAAAGTATTATAAGTTGTACTCTATTTGATCCAATGTTGTTTTAATTAGGAGACATTAAGATGATCATTTTGTATCAAATTGAATTTCTATGTTTAGCTATGGCTGTATCGAAGAAATGTTTGGCTCTTACTTGGAAAAGTATGGACCCCATACTCAAAAATTCTTG